>NW_027476407.1:0-248053 GCF_051020955.1 Megalopta genalis | reverse complement strand
TGCAGTTGAATCTACATTACTTATATCGCTAATATTTGAAGCTAAATCATGTCTATCGCGTGGATTTTGAAGCTAACTCGTTTGATTAGTCTTCATTTGAAACTATATCACTTACACCCCAAGTGTTTGAAGCTATATCATTTGTTTGGCATGGATTTGAAGCTAAACCTTCTTCATCGCATTGATTTGCAGCTAAATGATGTGTTTCGCAAGGATTTGAAGCTAACTCGTTCGTTGCGCATGCAGTTGAATCTAAATAACGTATATCACAAGCATTTGACGCTAAACCATTTGATTCGCATGGATTTGAAGCTAACTCGTTCGTTTCGCCTCCATTTGAAGCTATATCACTTATATCGCAAGAATTTGAAGCTAAATCATATATGCCGCGTTGATTTGAAGCTGAACATACTACATCGCATTGATTTGAAGCTAAATCTTGTGTATCGCACGGATTTGAAGCTAAACCTTTTACTTCGCATTGATTTGAAGATAAACCATTTGTTTCACATGGATTTGAAGCTACGCCTTCTACTACGCATTGATTTGAAGCTAAATCATTTGTTTCGCATGGAATTGAAGCTACCTCGTTTGTTCCTCCTGCTTTGGAAGCTATATCACTTATATCGCATGGATTTGAAGCTGAGCCTACTACATCGTATTGATTTGCTGCTAAATCATGAGTTTTGAATGGATTTGAAGCTAACTCGTCCGTTTCGCCTGCAGTTGATTCTACATCACTTATATCGCAAGTATTTGAAGCTAAATCATGTGTATCGCGTGGATTTTGAATCTAACTCGTTTGATTAGTCTGCATTTGAAGCTATATCACTTATACCCAAGTGTTTGAAGCTAAATCATATGTTTCGCGTGGATTTGAAGCTAAACCTTCTACATCGCATTGATTTGAAGCTAAATCATTTGTTTCGCATGGAATTGAAGCTACCTCGTTGGTTCCTCCTGCTTTTGAAGCTATATCACTTATATCGCATGGATTTGAAGCTGAACCTACTACATCACATTGATTTCAAGCTAAATCTTGTGTATCGCATGGATTTGAAGCAAACCATCTACATCGCATTGATTTGAAGCTTAATCATGTGTTTCGTATGGATTTGATGCTAACTCGTTTGTTTCGCATGCAGTTGTAGCTAAGTAATGTATATCACAAGTATTTGTAGCTAAACCATTTGTTTCGCATGGAATTGAAGCTACCTCGTTTGTTCCTCCTGCTTTTGAAGCTATATCACTTATATCGCATGGATTTGAAGCTGAACCTACTACATCACATTGATTTGAAGCTAAATCTTGTGTATCGCATGGATTTGAAGCAAACCATCTACATCGCATTGATTTGCAGCTGAATCATGTGTTTCGCATGGATTTGAAGCTAAACCTTCTACATCGCATTGATTTGAAGCTAAATCATGTGTTTTGCATGGATTTGAAGCTGAACCTTCTACATCGCATTGATTTGCTGCTGTATCATGTGTTTCGCATGGATTTGAAGCTAACTCGTACGTTTCGCCTGCAGTTGAATCTACATCAATAATATCGCTAATATTTGAAGCTAAATCATGTGTATCACGTGGATTTTGAATCTAATTCGTTTGATTAGTCTTCATTTGAAGCTATACCACTTACACCCCAAGTGTTTGAAGCTATATCATTTGTTTCGCATGGATTTGAAGCTAAACCTTCTTCATCGCATTGATTTGCAGCTAAATCATTTTTTTCGCATGGATTTGAAGCTAACTCGTTCGTTGCGCATGCAGTTCAATCTAAATAACGTATATCACAAGTATTTGAAGCTAAACCATTTGATTCGCATGGATTTGAAGCTAACTCGTTCGTTTCGCCTCCATTTGAAGCTATATCACTTATATCGCAAGTATTTGAAGCTAAATCATATGTGCCGCATGGATTTGAAGCTGAACCTACTACATCGCATTGATTTGAAGCTAAATCTTGTGTATCGCACGGATTTGAAGCAAAACCTTCTACTTCGCATTGATTTGAAGATAAACCATTTGTTTCACATGGAATCGAAGCTACGCCTTCTACTACGCATTGATTTGAAGCTAAATCATATGTTTCGCGTGGATTTGAAGCTAAACCTTCTACATCGCATTGATTTGAAGCTAAGTCATGTGTCTCGCATGGATTTGAAGCTAACTCGTTCGTTTCGCCTCCATTTGAAACTATGTCACTTGTATCGCAAGTATTTGAAGATAAATCATATGTGCCGCATGGATTTGAAGCTGAACCTACTACATCGCATTGATTTGAAGCTAAATCTTGTGTATCGCATGGATTTGATGCTGAACCTACTACATCGCATTGATTTGAAGCTAAATCATTTGTTTCGCATGGATTTGAATCTAATCCTTGTCCTTCGAATTGATTTGAAGCTAAATCATGTGTTTCGTATGGATTTGAAGCTAAACCTTAACATCGCCTTGATTTGAAGCTAAACCTTCTACATTCTATTGATTTGAAGCTAAACCTTCTACCTCTTATTGTTTTGAAGCTAAACCTTCTACATCGCAATGATTTGCAGCTAAATCATGTGTTTCGCATGGATTTGAAGCTAACTCGTTCGTTTCGCCTGCAGTTGAATCTACATTACTTATATCGCTAATATTTGAAGCTAAATCATGTCTATCGCGTGGATTTTGAAGCTAACTCGTTTGATTAGTCTTCATTTGAAACTATATCACTTACACCCCAAGTGTTTGAAGCTATATCATTTGTTTCGCATGGATTTGAAGCTAAACCTTCTTCATCGCATTGATTTGCAGCTAAATGATGTGTTTCGCAAGGATTTGAAGCTAACTCGTTCGTTGCGCATGCAGTTGAATCTAAATAACGTATATCACAAGCATTTGACGCTAAACCATTTGATTCGCATGGATTTGAAGCTAACTCGTTCGTTTCGCCTGCAGTTGAATCTACATTACTTATATCGCTAGTATTTGAAGCTAAATCATGTGTATCGCATGGATTTGAAGCTATACCTTCTACATCGCATTGATTTGCAGCTAAATCATGTGTTTCGCATGGATTTGAAGCTAACTCGTTCGTTTCGCCTCCATTTGAAGCTATATCACTTATATCGCAAGAATTTGAAGCTAAATCATATATGCCGCGTTGATTTGAAGCTGAACATACTACATCGCATTGATTTGAAGCTAAATCTTGTGTATCGCACGGATTTGAAGCTAAACCTTTTACTTCGCATTGATTTGAAGATAAACCATTTGTTTCACATGGATTTGAAGCTACGCCTTCTACTACGCATTGATTTGAAGCTAAATCATTTGTTTCGCATGGAATTGAAGCTACCTCGTTTGTTCCTCCTGCTTTGGAAGCTATATCACTTATATCGCATGGATTTGAAGCTGAGCCTACTACATCGTATTGATTTTCTGCTAAATCATGCGTTTTGAATGGATTTGAAGCTAACTCGTCCGTTTCGCCTGCAGTTGATTCTACATCACTTATATCGCAAGTATTTGAAGCTAAATCATGTGTATCGCGTGGATTTTGAATCTAACTCGTTTGATTAGTCTGCATTTGAAGCTATATCACTTATACCCCAAGTGTTTGAAGCTAAATCATATGTTTCGCGTGGATTTGAAGCTAAACCTTCTACATCGCATTGATTTGAAGCTAAATCATTTGTTTCGCATGGAATTGAAGCTACCTCGTTGGTTCCTCCTGCTTTTGAAGCTATATCACTTATATCGCATGGATTTGAAGCTGAACCTACTACATCACATTGATTTCAAGCTAAATCTTGTGTATCGCATGGATTTGAAGCAAACCATCTACATCGCATTGATTTGAAGCTTAATCATGTGTTTCGTATGGATTTGATGCTAACTCGTTTGTTTCGCATGCAGTTGTAGCTAAGTAATGTATATCACAAGTATTTGTAGCTAAACCATTTGTTTCGCATGGAATTGAAGCTACCTCGTTTGTACCTCCTGCTTTTGAAGCTATATCACTTATATCGCATGGATTTGAAGCTGAACCTACTACATCACATTGATTTGAAGCTAAATCTTGTGTATCGCATGGATTTGAAGCAAACCATCTACATCGCATTGATTTGCAGCTGAATCATGTGTTTCGCATGGATTTGAAGCTAACTCGTTCGATTCGCCTGTATTTGAAGCTAGATCACTTATATCGCAAGTATTTGAAGCTACATCATGTGTTTCGCATGATTTGAAGCTAAACCTTCTACATCGCATTGATTTGCAGCTGAATCATGTGTTTCGCATCGATTTGAAGCTGAACCTTCTACATCGCATTGATTTGCTGCTGTATCATGTGTTTCGCATGGATTTGAAGCTAACTCGTTCGTTTCGCCTGCAGTTGAATCTACATCAATAATATCGCTAATATTTGAAGCTAAATCATGTGTATCGCGTGGATTTTGAATCTAATTCGTTTGATTAGTCTTCATTTGAAGCTATATCACTTACACCCCAAGTGTTTGAAGCTATATCATTTGTTTCGCATGGATTTGAAGCTAAACCTTCTACATCGCATTGATTTGCAGCTGAATCATTTGTTACGCATGGATTTGAAGCTGAACCTTCTACATCGCATTGATTTGCAGCTGAATCATGTGTTTCGCATGGATTTGAAGCTAACTCGTTCGATTCGCCTGTATTTGAAGCTAGATCACTTATATCGCAAGTATTTGAAGCTAAATCAGGTGTTTCGCAAGTATTTGAAGCTAAATCATGTGTTTTGCATGATTTGAAGCTAAACCTTCTACATCGCATTGATTTGCAGCTGAATCATGTGTTTCGCATGGATTTGAAGCTAAACCTTCTACATCGCATTGATTTGAAGCTAAGTCATGTGTCTCTCATGGATTTGAAGCTAACTCGTTCGTTTCGCCTCCATTTGAAACTATGTCACTTATATCGCAAGTATTTGAAGCTATATCATTTGTTTCGCATGGATTTGAAGCTAAACCTTCTTCATCGCATTGATTTGCAGCTAAATCATGTGTTTCGCATGGATTTGAAGCTAACTCGTTCGTTGCGCATGCAGTTGAATCTAAATAACGTATATCACAAGCATTTGAAGCTAAACCATTTGATTCGCATGGATTTGAAGCTAACTCGTTCGTTTCGCCTGCAGTTGAATCTACATTACTTATATCGCTAGTATTTGAAGCTAAATCATGTGTATCGTATGGATTTGAAGCTAAACCTTCTACATCGCATTGATTTGCAGCTAAATCATGTGTTTCGCATGGATTTGAAGCTAACTCGTTCGTTTCGCCTCCATTTGAAACTATATCACTTATATCGCAAGTATTTGAAGCTAAATCATATGTGCCGCATGGATTTGAAGCTGAACCTACTACATCGCATTGATTTGAAGCTAAATCTTGTGTATCGCACGGATTTGAAGCAAAACCTTCTACTTCGCATTGATTTGAAGATAAACCATTTGTTTCACATGGAATCGAAGCTACGCCTTCTACTACGCATTGATTTGAAGCTAAATCATTTTTTTCGCATGGAATTGAAGCTACCTCGTTTTTCCTCCTGCTTTGGAAGCTATATCACTTATATCGCATGGATTTGAAGCTGAGCCTACTACATCGCATTGATTTGCTGCTAAATCATGAGTTTTGAATGGATTTGAAGCTAACTCGTTCGTTTCGCCTGCAGTTGATTCTACATCACTTATATCGCAAGTATTTGAAGCTAAATCATGTGTATCGCGTGGATTTTGAATCTAACTCGTTTGATTAGTCTGCATTTGAAGCTATATCACTTATACCCCAAGTGTTTTAATCTAAATCATATGTTTCGCGTGGATTTGAAGCTAAACCTTCTACATCGCATTGATTTGAAGCTAAGTCATGTGTCTCGCATGGATTTGAAGCTAACTCGTTCGTTTCGCCTCCATTTGAAACTATGTCACTTATATCGCAAGTATTTGAAGATAAATCATATGTGCCGCATGGATTTGAAGCTGAACCTACTACATCGCATTGATTTGAAGCTAAATCTTGTGTATCGCATGGATTTGATGCTAAACCTTCTACCTCTTATTGTTTTGAAGCTAAACCTTCTACATCGCAATGATTTGCAGCTAAATCATGTGTTTCGCATGGATTTGAAGCTAACTCGTTCGTTTCGCCTGCAGTTGAATCTACATTACTTATATCGCTAATATTTGAAGCTAAATCATGTCTATCGCGTGGATTTTGAAGCTAACTCGTTTGATTAGTCTTCATTTGAAACTATATCACTTACACCCCAAGTGTTTGAAGCTATATCATTTGTTTCGCATGGATTTGAAGCTAAACCTTCTTCATCGCATTGATTTGCAGCTAAATGATGTGTTTCGCAAGGATTTGAAGCTAACTCGTTCGTTGCGCATGCAGTTGAATCTAAATAACGTATATCACAAGCATTTGACGCTAAACCATTTGATTCGCATGGATTTGAAGCTAACTCGTTCGTTTCGCCTGCAGTTGAATCTACATTACTTATATCGCTAGTATTTGAAGCTAAATCATGTGTATCGCATGGATTTGAAGCTATACCTTCTACATCGCATTGATTTGCAGCTAAATCATGTGTTTCGCATGGATTTGAAGCTAACTCGTTCGTTTCGCCTCCATTTGAAGCTATATCACTTATATCGCAAGAATTTGAAGCTAAATCATATATGCCGCGTTGATTTGAAGCTGAACATACTACATCGCATTGATTTGAAGCTAAATCTTGTGTATCGCACGGATTTGAAGCTAAACCTTTTACTTCGCATTGATTTGAAGATAAACCATTTGTTTCACATGGATTTGAAGCTACGCCTTCTACTACGCATTGATTTGAAGCTAAATCATTTGTTTCGCATGGAATTGAAGCTACCTCGTTTGTTCCTCCTGCTTTGGAAGCTATATCACTTATATCGCATGGATTTGAAGCTGAGCCTACTACATCGTATTGATTTTCTGCTAAATCATGCGTTTTGAATGGATTTGAAGCTAACTCGTCCGTTTCGCCTGCAGTTGATTCTACATCACTTATATCGCAAGTATTTGAAGCTAAATCATGTGTATCGCGTGGATTTTGAATCTAACTCGTTTGATTAGTCTGCATTTGAAGCTATATCACTTATACCCCAAGTGTTTGAAGCTAAATCATATGTTTCGCGTGGATTTGAAGCTAAACCTTCTACATCGCATTGATTTGAAGCTAAATCATTTGTTTCGCATGGAATTGAAGCTACCTCGTTGGTTCCTCCTGCTTTTGAAGCTATATCACTTATATCGCATGGATTTGAAGCTGAACCTACTACATCACATTGATTTCAAGCTAAATCTTGTGTATCGCATGGATTTGAAGCAAACCATCTACATCGCATTGATTTGAAGCTTAATCATGTGTTTCGTATGGATTTGATGCTAACTCGTTTGTTTCGCATGCAGTTGTAGCTAAGTAATGTATATCACAAGTATTTGTAGCTAAACCATTTGTTTCGCATGGAATTGAAGCTACCTCGTTTGTACCTCCTGCTTTTGAAGCTATATCACTTATATCGCATGGATTTGAAGCTGAACCTACTACATCACATTGATTTGAAGCTAAATCTTGTGTATCGCATGGATTTGAAGCAAACCATCTACATCGCATTGATTTGCAGCTGAATCATGTGTTTCGCATGGATTTGAAGCTAACTCGTTCGATTCGCCTGTATTTGAAGCTAGATCACTTATATCGCAAGTATTTGAAGCTACATCATGTGTTTCGCATGATTTGAAGCTAAACCTTCTACATCGCATTGATTTGCAGCTGAATCATGTGTTTCGCATCGATTTGAAGCTGAACCTTCTACATCGCATTGATTTGCTGCTGTATCATGTGTTTCGCATGGATTTGAAGCTAACTCGTTCGTTTCGCCTGCAGTTGAATCTACATCAATAATATCGCTAATATTTGAAGCTAAATCATGTGTATCGCGTGGATTTTGAATCTAATTCGTTTGATTAGTCTTCATTTGAAGCTATATCACTTACACCCCAAGTGTTTGAAGCTATATCATTTGTTTCGCATGGATTTGAAGCTAAACCTTCTACATCGCATTGATTTGCAGCTGAATCATTTGTTACGCATGGATTTGAAGCTGAACCTTCTACATCGCATTGATTTGCAGCTGAATCATGTGTTTCGCATGGATTTGAAGCTAACTCGTTCGATTCGCCTGTATTTGAAGCTAGATCACTTATATCGCAAGTATTTGAAGCTAAATCAGGTGTTTCGCAAGTATTTGAAGCTAAATCATGTGTTTTGCATGATTTGAAGCTAAACCTTCTACATCGCATTGATTTGCAGCTGAATCATGTGTTTCGCATGGATTTGAAGCTAAACCTTCTACATCGCATTGATTTGAAGCTAAGTCATGTGTCTCTCATGGATTTGAAGCTAACTCGTTCGTTTCGCCTCCATTTGAAACTATGTCACTTATATCGCAAGTATTTGAAGCTATATCATTTGTTTCGCATGGATTTGAAGCTAAACCTTCTTCATCGCATTGATTTGCAGCTAAATCATGTGTTTCGCATGGATTTGAAGCTAACTCGTTCGTTGCGCATGCAGTTGAATCTAAATAACGTATATCACAAGCATTTGAAGCTAAACCATTTGATTCGCATGGATTTGAAGCTAACTCGTTCGTTTCGCCTGCAGTTGAATCTACATTACTTATATCGCTAGTATTTGAAGCTAAATCATGTGTATCGTATGGATTTGAAGCTAAACCTTCTACATCGCATTGATTTGCAGCTAAATCATGTGTTTCGCATGGATTTGAAGCTAACTCGTTCGTTTCGCCTCCATTTGAAACTATATCACTTATATCGCAAGTATTTGAAGCTAAATCATATGTGCCGCATGGATTTGAAGCTGAACCTACTACATCGCATTGATTTGAAGCTAAATCTTGTGTATCGCACGGATTTGAAGCAAAACCTTCTACTTCGCATTGATTTGAAGATAAACCATTTGTTTCACATGGAATCGAAGCTACGCCTTCTACTACGCATTGATTTGAAGCTAAATCATTTTTTTCGCATGGAATTGAAGCTACCTCGTTTTTCCTCCTGCTTTGGAAGCTATATCACTTATATCGCATGGATTTGAAGCTGAGCCTACTACATCGCATTGATTTGCTGCTAAATCATGAGTTTTGAATGGATTTGAAGCTAACTCGTTCGTTTCGCCTGCAGTTGATTCTACATCACTTATATCGCAAGTATTTGAAGCTAAATCATGTGTATCGCGTGGATTTTGAATCTAACTCGTTTGATTAGTCTGCATTTGAAGCTATATCACTTATACCCCAAGTGTTTTAATCTAAATCATATGTTTCGCGTGGATTTGAAGCTAAACCTTCTACATCGCATTGATTTGAAGCTAAGTCATGTGTCTCGCATGGATTTGAAGCTAACTCGTTCGTTTCGCCTCCATTTGAAACTATGTCACTTATATCGCAAGTATTTGAAGATAAATCATATGTGCCGCATGGATTTGAAGCTGAACCTACTACATCGCATTGATTTGAAGCTAAATCTTGTGTATCGCATGGATTTGATGCTAAACCTACTACATCGCATTGATTTGAAGCTAAATCATTTGTTTCGCATGGATTTGAATCTAATCCTTGTCCTTCGAATTGATTTGAAGCTAAATCATGTGTTTCGTATGGATTTGAAGCTAAACCTTAACATCGCCTTGATTTGAAGCTAAACCTTCTACATTCTATTGATTTGAAGCTAAACCTTCTACCTCTTATTGTTTTGAAGCTAAACCTTCTACATCGCAATGATTTGCAGCTAAATCATGTGTTTCGCATGGATTTGAAGCTAACTCGTTCGTTTCGCCTGCAGTTGAATCTACATTACTTATATCGCTAATATTTGAAGCTAAATCATGTCTATCGCGTGGATTTTGAAGCTAACTCGTTTGATTAGTCTTCATTTGAAACTATATCACTTACACCCCAAGTGTTTGAAGCTATATCATTTGTTTGGCATGGATTTGAAGCTAAACCTTCTTCATCGCATTGATTTGCAGCTAAATGATGTGTTTCGCAAGGATTTGAAGCTAACTCGTTCGTTGCGCATGCAGTTGAATCTAAATAACGTATATCACAAGCATTTGACGCTAAACCATTTGATTCGCATGGATTTGAAGCTAACTCGTTCGTTTCGCCTCCATTTGAAGCTATATCACTTATATCGCAAGAATTTGAAGCTAAATCATATATGCCGCGTTGATTTGAAGCTGAACATACTACATCGCATTGATTTGAAGCTAAATCTTGTGTATCGCACGGATTTGAAGCTAAACCTTTTACTTCGCATTGATTTGAAGATAAACCATTTGTTTCACATGGATTTGAAGCTACGCCTTCTACTACGCATTGATTTGAAGCTAAATCATTTGTTTCGCATGGAATTGAAGCTACCTCGTTTGTTCCTCCTGCTTTGGAAGCTATATCACTTATATCGCATGGATTTGAAGCTGAGCCTACTACATCGTATTGATTTGCTGCTAAATCATGAGTTTTGAATGGATTTGAAGCTAACTCGTCCGTTTCGCCTGCAGTTGATTCTACATCACTTATATCGCAAGTATTTGAAGCTAAATCATGTGTATCGCGTGGATTTTGAATCTAACTCGTTTGATTAGTCTGCATTTGAAGCTATATCACTTATACCCCAAGTGTTTGAAGCTAAATCATATGTTTCGCGTGGATTTGAAGCTAAACCTTCTACATCGCATTGATTTGAAGCTAAATCATTTGTTTCGCATGGAATTGAAGCTACCTCGTTGGTTCCTCCTGCTTTTGAAGCTATATCACTTATATCGCATGGATTTGAAGCTGAACCTACTACATCACATTGATTTCAAGCTAAATCTTGTGTATCGCATGGATTTGAAGCAAACCATCTACATCGCATTGATTTGAAGCTTAATCATGTGTTTCGTATGGATTTGATGCTAACTCGTTTGTTTCGCATGCAGTTGTAGCTAAGTAATGTATATCACAAGTATTTGTAGCTAAACCATTTGTTTCGCATGGAATTGAAGCTACCTCGTTTGTTCCTCCTGCTTTTGAAGCTATATCACTTATATCGCATGGATTTGAAGCTGAACCTACTACATCACATTGATTTGAAGCTAAATCTTGTGTATCGCATGGATTTGAAGCAAACCATCTACATCGCATTGATTTGCAGCTGAATCATGTGTTTCGCATGGATTTGAAGCTAAACCTTCTACATCGCATTGATTTGAAGCTAAATCATGTGTTTTGCATGGATTTGAAGCTGAACCTTCTACATCGCATTGATTTGCTGCTGTATCATGTGTTTCGCATGGATTTGAAGCTAACTCGTACGTTTCGCCTGCAGTTGAATCTACATCAATAATATCGCTAATATTTGAAGCTAAATCATGTGTATCACGTGGATTTTGAATCTAATTCGTTTGATTAGTCTTCATTTGAAGCTATACCACTTACACCCCAAGTGTTTGAAGCTATATCATTTGTTTCGCATGGATTTGAAGCTAAACCTTCTTCATCGCATTGATTTGCAGCTAAATCATTTTTTTCGCATGGATTTGAAGCTAACTCGTTCGTTGCGCATGCAGTTCAATCTAAATAACGTATATCACAAGTATTTGAAGCTAAACCATTTGATTCGCATGGATTTGAAGCTCAGCCTTCTACTTCGCATTAATTGGAAGTTAAATCACGTGTTTTGCATGGATTTGAAGCTAAACCTTCTACATCGCATTGATTTGAAGCTAAATCATGTGTTTCGCATGCAGTTGAATCTAAATCATGTCTTTCACAAGTATTTGAAGATGAACCATTTGAATCGAATTGATTTGAAACCGAGCCTTCTACTTCCCACTGATTTGCAGCTAAATAATGTGTTTCGCATGGATTTGAAGCTAAACCTTCTACATCGCATTGACTTGCAGCTGAATCATGTGTTTCGCATGGATTTGAAGCTAAACCTTCTACATCGCATTGATTTGAAGCTAAATCATGTGTTTTGCATGGATTTGAAGCTAACTCGTTCGTTTCGCCTCCATTTGAAACTATATCACTTATATCGCAAGCATTTGAAGCTAAATCATATATGCCGCATTGATTTGAAGCTGAACCTACTACATCGCATTGATTTGAAGCTACATCTTGTGTATCGCATGGATTTGAAGCTAATCCTTCTACATCGCATTGATTTGAAGAGAAATCGTGTGTGTCGCATGGATTTGAAGCTACGCCTTCTACTACGCATTGATTTGAAGCTAAATCATTTGTTTCGCATGGAATTGAAGATACCTCCTTTGTTCCTCCTGCTTTTGAAGCTATATCACTTATATCGCATGGATTTGAAGCTGAGCCTACTACATCGCATTGATTTGCTGCTAAATCATGAGTTTTGAATGGATTTGAAGCTAACTCGTTCGTTTCGCCTGCAGTTGATTCCACATCACTTATATCGCAAGTATTTGAAGCTAAACCATTTGATTCGCATGGATTTGAAGCTAAACCTTATACATCCCATGGATTTGAAGCTAAATCATGTGTTTGGCATGGATTTCAAGCTAAACCTTCTGCATCGCATTGATTTGCAGCTGAATCATGTATTTCGCATGGATTTGAAGCTAACTCGTTCGTTTCGCCTGTATTTGAAGCTAGATCACTTATATCGCAAGTATTTGAAGCTAAATCATGTGTTTCGTTTGGATTTGAAGCTGAACCTTCTACATCGCATTGATTTCAAGCTAAATCGTGTGTTTCGCATGGATTTGGAGCTAACTCGTTTGTTTCGCATGCAGTTGTAGCTGAATAATGTATATCACAAGTATTTGTAGCTAAACCATTTGTTTCGCATGGATTTGAAGCAACGCCTTCTACTACGCATTGATTTGAAGCTAAATCACTTGTTTCGCATGGGATTGAAGCCACCTCGTTTGTTCCTCCATCTTTTAAAGCTATATCACTTATATCGCAAGTATTTGAAGCTAAATCATATGTGACGCATGGATTTGAAGCTGAACCTTCTACATCGCATTGATTTGAAGCTAAATCTTGTGTATCGCATGGATTTGAAGCTAAACCTTTTACATCGCATTGATTTGCAGCTAAATCATGTGTTTCGCATGGATTTGAAGCTAACTCGTTCGTTTCGCCTCCATTTGAAACTATGTCACTTATATCGCAAGTATTTGAAGCTAAATCATATGTGCCGCATGGATTTGAAGCTGAACCTACTACATCGCATTGATTTGAAGCTAAATCTTGTGTATCGCACGGATTTGAAGCTAAACCTTCTACTTCGCATTGATTTGAAGATAAACCATTTGTTTCACATGGATTTGAAGCTACGCCTTCTACTACGCATTGATTTGAAGCTAAATCATTTGTTTCGCATGGAATTGAAGCTACCTCGTTTGTTCCTCCTGCTTTTGAAGCTATATCACTTAAATCGCATGGATTTGAAGCTGAGCCTACTACATCGCATTGATTTGCTGCTAAATCATGAGTTTTGAATGGATTTGAAGCTAACTCGTTCGTTTCGCCTGCAGTTGATTCTACATCACTTATATCGCAAGTATTTGAAGCTAAACCATTTGATTCGCATGGATTTGAAGCTAAACCTTCTACATCCCATGGATTTGAAGCTAAATCATGTGTTCGGCATGGATTTCAAGCTAAACCTCCTGCATCGCATTGATTTGCAGCTGAATCATGTGTTTCGCATGGCTTTGAATCTGAACCTTCTACATCGCATTGATTTGCAGCTGAATCATGTGTTTCGCATGGATTTGAAGCTAACTCGTTCGATTCGCCTGTATTTGAAGCTAGATCACTTATATCGCAAGTATTTGAAGCTAAATCATGTGTGTCGCATGATTTGAAGCTAAACCTTCTACATCGCATTGATTTGCAGCTGAATCATGTGTTTCGCATCGATTTGAAGCTGAACCTTCTACATTGCATTGATTTGCAGCTGAATCGTGTGTTTCTCATGGATTTGAAGCTAACTCGATCGTTTCGCCTGCAGTTGAATCTACATCACTTATATCGCTAGTATTTGAAGCTAAATCATGTGTATCGCGAGGATTTTGAAGCTAACTCGTTTGATTAGTCTTCATTTGAAGCTATATCACTTACACCCCAAGTGTTTGAAGCTATATCATTTGTTTCGCATGGATTTGAACGTAACATTCTTCATCGCATTGATTTGCAGCTAAATCATGTGTTTCGCATGGATTTGAAGCTAATTCGTTCGTTGCGCATGCAGTTCAATCTAAATAACGTATATGACAAGTATTTGAAGCTAAATCATTTGATTCGCATGGATTTGAAGCTAAGCCTTCTACTTCGCATTAATTGGAAGTTAAATCACGTGTTTTGCATGGATTTTAAGCTAAACCTGCTACATCGCATTGATTTGAAGCTAAATCATGTGTTTCGCATGCAGTTGAAGCTAAATCATGTCTTTAACAAGTATTTGAAGATGAACCATTTGAATCGCATTGATTTGAACACGAGCCTTCTACTTCGCACTGATTTGCAGCTAAATAATGTGTTCCGCATGGATTTGAAGCTAAAACTTCTACATCACATTGATTTGCAGCTGAATCATGTGTTTCGCATGATTTGAATCTAAACCTTCTACATCGCATTGATTTGCAGCTGAATCATGTGTTTCGCATGGATTTGAAGCTAACTCGTTTGTTTCGCATGCAGTTGTAGCTACATAATGTATATCACAAGTATTTGTAGCTAAACCATTTGTTTCGCATGGATGTGAAGCTATGCCGTTTACTTCGCATTGATTTGAAGTTAAATCATTTCTTTCGCATGGATTTGAATCTAAGCCTTGTCCTTCGAATTGATTTGAAGTTAAATCATGTGTTTCGTATGGATTTGAAGCTAAACCTTCTACATCGCATTAATTTGTACCTAAACCTTCTACATTCTATGGATTTGAGCTAAACCTTCTACCTCTTATTGATTTGAAGCTAAACCTTCTACATCGCATTGATTTGAAGATAAATTGTGTGTTTCGCATGGATATGAAGCTAACTCGTTAGTTTCGCATGCAGTTGTAGCTAAATACTGAATATCATAAGTATTTGTAGCTAAACCATTTGTTTCGCATGGATTTGAAGCTACGCCTTCTACTTCGCATTGATTTGATGCTACATCATTTGTTTCGCATGGAATTGAAGCTACCACGTTTGTTCCTCCTACTTTTGAATCTACATCACTTATATCGCTAGTATTTGAAGCTAAATCATGTCTATCGCGTGGATTTTGAAGCTAACTCGTTTGATTAGTCTTCATTTGAAACTATATCACTTACACCCCAAGTGTTTGAAGCTATATCATTTGTTTCGCATGGATTTGAAGCTAAACCTTCTTCATCGCATTGATTTGCAGCTAAATGATGTGTTTCGCAAGGATTTGAAGCTAACTCGTTCGTTGCGCATGCAGTTGAATCTAAATAACGTATATCACAAGCATTTGACGCTAAACCATTTGATTCGCATGGATTTGAAGCTAACTCGTTCGTTTCGCCTGCAGTTGAATCTACATTACTTATATCGCTAGTATTTGAAGCTAAATCATGTGTATCGCATGGATTTGAAGCTATACCTTCTACATCGCATTGATTTGCAGCTAAATCATGTGTTTCGCATGAATTTGAAGCTAACTCGTTCGTTTCGCCTCCATTTGAAGCTATATCACTTATATCGCAAGAATTTGAAGCTAAATCATATATGCCGCGTTGATTTGAAGCTGAACATACTACATCGCATTGATTTGAAGCTAAATCTTGTGTATCGCACGGATTTGAAGCTAAACCTTTTACTTCGCATTGATTTGAAGATAAACCATTTGTTTCACATGGATTTGAAGCTACGCCTTCTACTACGCATTGATTTGAAGCTAAATCATTTGTTTCGCATGGAATTGAAGCTACCTCGTTTGTTCCTCCTGCTTTGGAAGCTATATCACTTATATCGCATGGATTTGAAGCTGAGCCTACTACATCGTATTGATTTGCTGCTAAATCATGAGTTTTGAATGGATTTGAAGCTAACTCGTCCGTTTCGCCTGCAGTTGATTCTACATCACTTATATCGCAAGTATTTGAAGCTAAATCATGTGTATCGCGTGGATTTTGAATCTAACTCGTTTGATTAGTCTGCATTTGAAGCTATATCACTTATACCCCAAGTGTTTGAAGCTAAATCATATGTTTCGCGTGGATTTGAAGCTAAACCTTCTACATCGCATTGATTTGAAGCTAAATCATTTGTTTCGCATGGAATTGAAGCTACCTCGTTGGTTCCTCCTGCTTTTGAAGCTATATCACTTATATCGCATGGATTTGAAGCTGAACCTACTACATCACATTGATTTCAAGCTAAATCTTGTGTATCGCATGGATTTGAAGCAAACCATCTACATCGCATTGATTTGAAGCTTAATCATGTGTTTCGTATGGATTTGATGCTAACTCGTTTGTTTCGCATGCAGTTGTAGCTAAGTAATGTATATCACAAGTATTTGTAGCTAAACCATTTGTTTCGCATGGAATTGAAGCTACCTCGTTTGTTCCTCCTGCTTTTGAAGCTATATCACTTATATTGCATGGATTTGAAGCTGAACCTACTACATCACATTGATTTGAAGCTAAATCTTGTGTATCGCATGGATTTGAAGCAAACCATCTACATCGCATTCATTTGCAGCTGAATCATGTGTTTCGCATGGATTTGAAGCTAACTCGTTCGATTCGCCTGTATTTGAAGCTAGATCACTTATATCGCAAGTATTTGAAGCTACATCATGTGTTTCGCATGATTTGAAGCTAAACCTTCTACATCGCATTGATTTGCAGCTGAATCATGTGTTTCGCATCGATTTGAAGCTGAACCTTCTACATCGCATTGATTTGCTGCTGTATCATGTGTTTCGCATGGATTTGAAGCTAACTCGTTCGTTTCGCCTGCAGTTGAATCTACATCAATAATATCGCTAATATTTGAAGCTAAATCATGTCTATCGCGTGGATTTTGAAGCTAACTCGTTTGATTAGTCTTCATTTGAAACTATATCACTTACACCCCAAGTGTTTGAAGCTATATCATTTGTTTCGCATGGATTTGAAGCTAAACCTTCTTCATCGCATTGATTTGCAGCTAAATGATGTGTTTCGCAAGGATTTGAAGCTAACTCGTTCGTTGCGCATGCAGTTGAATCTAAATAACGTATATCACAAGCATTTGACGCTAAACCATTTGATTCGCATGGATTTGAAGCTAACTCGTTCGTTTCGCCTGCAGTTGAATCTACATTACTTATATCGCTAGTATTTGAAGCTAAATCATGTGTATCGCATGGATTTGAAGCTATACCTTCTACATCGCATTGATTTGCAGCTAAATCATGTGTTTCGCATGGATTTGAAGCTAACTCGTTCGTTTCGCCTCCATTTGAAGCTATATCACTTATATCGCAAGAATTTGAAGCTAAATCATATATGCCGCGTTGATTTGAAGCTGAACATACTACATCGCATTGATTTGAAGCTAAATCTTGTGTATCGCACGGATTTGAAGCTAAACCTTTTACTTCGCATTGATTTGAAGATAAACCATTTGTTTCACATGGATTTGAAGCTACGCCTTCTACTACGCATTGATTTGAAGCTAAATCATTTGTTTCGCATGGAATTGAAGCTACCTCGTTTGTTCCTCCTGCTTTTGAAGCTATATCACTTAAATCGCATGGATTTGAAGCTGAGCCTACTACATCGCATTGATTTGCTGCTAAATCATGAGTTTTGAATGGATTTGAAGCTAACTCGTTCGTTTCGCCTGCAGTTGATTCTACATCACTTATATCGCAAGTATTTGAAGCTAAACCATTTGATTCGCATGGATTTGAAGCTAAACCTTCTACATCCCATGGATTTGAAGCTAAATCATGTGTTCGGCATGGATTTCAAGCTAAACCTCCTGCATCGCATTGATTTGCAGCTGAATCATGTGTTTCGCATGGCTTTGAAGCTGAACCTTCTACATCGCATTGATTTGCAGCTGAATCATGTGTTTCGCATGGCTTTGAAGCTGAACCTTCTACATCGCATTGATTTGCAGCTGAATCATGTGTTTCGCATGGATTTGAAGCTAACTCGTTCGATTCGCCTGTATTTGAAGCTAGATCACTTATATCGCAAGTATTTGAAGCTAAATCATGTGTGTCGCATGATTTGAAGCTAAACCTTCTACATCGCATTGATTTGCAGCTGAATCATGTGTTTCGCATCGATTTGAAGCTGAACCTTCTACATTGCATTGATTTGCAGCTGAATCGTGTGTTTCTCATGGATTTGAAGCTAACTCGATCGTTTCGCCTGCAGTTGAATCTACATCACTTATATCGCTAGTATTTGAAGCTAAATCATGTGTATCGCGAGGATTTTGAAGCTAACTCGTTTGATTAGTCTTCATTTGAAGCTATATCACTTACACCCCAAGTGTTTGAAGCTATATCATTTGTTTCGCATGGATTTGAACGTAACATTCTTCATCGCATTGATTTGCAGCTAAATCATGTGTTTCGCATGGATTTGAAGCTAACTCGTTCGTTGCGCATGCAGTTCAATCTAAATAACGTATATGACAAGTATTTGAAGCTAAATCATTTGATTCGCATGGATTTGAAGCTAAGCCTTCTACTTCGCATTAATTGGAAGTTAAATCACGTGTTTTGCATGGATTTTAAGCTAAACCTGCTACATCGCATTGATTTGAAGCTAAATCATGTGTTTCGCATGCAGTTGAAGCTAAATCATGTCTTTCACAAGTATTTGAAGATGAACCATTTGAATCGCATTGATTTGAACACGAACCTTCTACTTCGCACTGATTTGCAGCTAAATAATGTGTTCCGCATGGATTTGAAGCTAAAACTTCTACATCACATTGATTTGCAGCTGAATCATGTGTTTCGCATGATTTGAATCTAAACCTTCTACATCGCATTGATTTGCAGCTGAATCATGTGTTTCGCATGGATTTGAAGCTAACTCGTTTGTTTCGCATGCAGTTGTAGCTACATAATGTATATCACAAGTATTTGTAGCTAAACCATTTGTTTCGCATGGATGTGAAGCTATGCCGTTTACTTCGCATTGATTTGAAGTTAAATCATTTCTTTCGCATGGATTTGAATCTAAGCCTTGTCCTTCGAATTGATTTGAAGTTAAATCATGTGTTTCGTATGGATTTGAAGCTAAACCTTCTACATCGCATTAATTTGTACCTAAACCTTCTACATTCTATGGATTTGAGCTAAACCTTCTACCTCTTATTGATTTGAAGCTAAACCTTCTACATCGCATTGATTTGAAGATAAATTGTGTGTTTCGCATGGATATGAAGCTAACTCGTTAGTTTCGCATGCAGTTTTAGCTAAATACTGAATATCATAAGTATTTGTAGCTAAACCATTTGTTTCGCATGGATTTGAAGCTACGCCTTCTACTTCGCATTGATTTGATGCTACATCATTTGTTTCGCATGGAATTGAAGCTACCACGTTTGTTCCTCCTACTTTTGAAGCTATATAACTTATATCGCAAGTATTTGAAGCTAAATCATATGTGTCGGATGGATTTGAAGCAGAACCTTCAACATCGCATTGATTTCAAGCTAAATCTAGTGTATCGCCTGGATTTGAAGCTAAACCTTCTACATCGCATTGATTTGAAGCTTAATCATGTGTTTTGCATGGATTTGAAGCTAACTCGTTCGTTTCGCATGCAGTTGTAGCTAAATAAAGTATATCACAAGTATTTGTAGCTAAACCATTTGTTTTGCATGGATTTGAAGCTAAGCCTTCTACTTCGCATTATTTGAAGCAAAATCATTTGTTTCGCATGGGTTTGAATCTAAGCCTTGTCCTTCGAATTGATTTGAAGCTAAATCGTGTGTGTCGTATGGATTTGAAGATAAACGTTCTACATCGCATTGATTTGAAGCTAAATCATGTGTCTCGCATGGAATTGAAGCTATCTCGCTTGTTCCTCAAGCTTTTGAAGTTATATCATTTATATCGCAAGTATTTGAAGCTAAATCTTATGTATCTCATTGATTTGAAGCTAAGTCTTCTACTTCGCATTGATTTGAAGCTAAATCATGTGTATCGCTTTGTTTTGAAGCTAATTCGTTTGTGTCGCATGGAGTTGCATATAAATCATGTTTATCACAAGTATCTGAAGTTAAACCATTTTTTTCGCATGAATTTGAAGCTGTACCATGTGTTACGCATGAATTTGAATATTAATCATGTGTTACGTATGGGTTTTGAAGCTAAGCCTCCTACATCGCACTGATTTGAAGCTAATTAATTTCTTTCGCATGGATTTGAAGCAAAGCCTTCCACATCGCCTTGATTTGCACCTTAATCATGTGTTTGACTTGGATTTGTAACTAACTCGTTTGTTTCGCCTGCATTTGATGCTATATCATTTATATCGCAAGTATCTGAAGCTAAATCATTTGTTTCTCATGGACTTGAAGCTAATCCATCTTCATCGCATTGATTTGAAGCTAAATCTAGTGTTTCGCTTTGATTTGAAGCTAACTCGCTTTTTTCGCATTCAGTTGAAGGTAAATTATGTATATCATAAGTATCAGAAGCTAAGCCATTTGAAGATAAGCCTTCTACTTCGCATTGATTTGAAGTCAAATCACGTGTTTCGCTTGAATTGGAAGCTAAGCCTTCTACTTCGCATTAATTTGAACATAAATCATGTGTTTCGCTTGGATTTGAAGCTACCTCGTTTGTTTCGCATGCAGTTGAAGCTAGATCACTTATATCGCAAGTATTTGAAGCTAAATCATGTGTATCGCGTGGATTTTGAAGCTAAACCTTCTACATCGCATTGATTTGCAGCTAAATCATGTGTTTCGCATGGATTTGAAGCTAACTCGTTCGTTTCGCCTGCAGTTGAATTTACATCACTTGTATCGGAAGTATTTGAAGCTAAATCATGTGTATCGCGTGGAATTGAAGCCACCTCGTTTATTCCTCCAGCTTTTGAAGCTATATCACTTATATCGCAAGTATTTGAAGCTAAATCATATGTGACGCATGCATTTGAAGCTGAACCTTCTACATCGCATTGATTTGAAGCTAAATCTTGTGTATCGCATGGATTTGAAGCTAAACCTTCTACATCACATTGATTTGCAGCTAAATCATGTGTTTCGCTTGGATTTGAAGATAAATCTTCTACATCGCATTGATTTGAAGCTAAATCATGTGTTTCGCTTGGATTTGAAGCTAACTCGTTCGTTTCGCCTGCAGTTGAATCTACATTACTTATATCGCTAGTATTTGAAGCTAAATCATGTGTATCGCGTGGATTTTGAAGCTAACTCGTTGTGATTAGTCTGCATTTGAAGCTATATCACTTCTAGCCCAAGTGTTTGAAGCTAAATCATATGTTTCGCGTGGATTTGAAGCTAAACCTTCTACATCGCATTGATTTGAAGCTAAATCATGTGTCTCGCATGGAATTGAAGCTACCTCGTTTGTTCCTACAGTATTTGAAGGTATATCACTTATATCGCAAGTATTTGAAGCTAAATCATATGTGCCGCATGGATTTGATGCTGAACCTACTACATCGCATTGATTTGAAGCTAAATCTTGTGTATCGCATGGATTTGAAGAAAACTATCTACATCGCATTGATTTGAAGCTTAATCATGTGTTTCGCTTGGATTTGTAGCTAACTCGTTTGTTTCGCATGCAGTTGAAGATTAATCATGTATATCACAAGTATTTGAAGATAAACCATTTGTTTCGCATTGATTTGGAGCTAAGCCTCCTACTTCGCATTGATTTGAAATTAAATATGTGTTTCCTTTAGATTTGATGCTAACGAGTTTGTTTCGCATGCTCTTGAAGCTAAATAATGTATATCACTATTATTTGAAACTGATCCATTTGTTTGAAATGAATATTAAGATAAACCATGTGTTTCGCATGAATATTACGCTAAACCATGTGTTTCTCATGAATTTGAAACTAACTCATGTGTTTCGCACGGATTTGAAGCTAACTCATTTGTTTCGCCTGCATTCGAAGCTACATCATTTATATCGCAAGCATTTGAAGCTAATTCATTTTTGTCGCATGTATTTGAACCTAAATCTTCTACTTCGCATGGATTTGATGCTAAATCATTTGTTTCGCATGGAATTGAAGCTACCTCGTTTGTTCCTCCAGCTTTTGAAGCTATATCACTTATATCGCAAGTATTTGAAACTAAATCATATGTGTCGTATGGATTTGAAGCAGAACCTTCTACATCGCATTGATTTGAAGCTAAATCTAGTGTATCGCATGGATATGAAGCTAAACCTTCAACATCGCATTGATTTGCAGCTGAATGATGTGTTTCGCATGGATTTTAAGCTAACTCGTTCGATTCGCCTGTATTTGAAGCTAGATCACTTATATCACAAGTATTTGTAGCTAAACCATTTGTTTCGCATGGATTTGAAGCTAAACTTTCTACATCGCATGGATTTGAAACTAACTCGTTCGTTTCGACACCATTTGAAACTATATCACTTATATCGCAAGTATTTGAAGCTAAATCATAAGTGCCGCATGGATTTGAAGCTGAGCCTACTACATCGCATTGATTTGAAGCTAAATCTTGTGTATCGCATGGATTTGAAACTAAACCTTCTACATCACATTGATTTGCTTCTAAATCATGAGTTTTGAATGGATTTGAAGCTAACTCGTTCGTTTCGCCTGCAGTTGATTCTACATCACTTATATCGCAAGTATTTCAAGCTAAATCATGTGTATCGCGTGGATTTTGATTCTAACTCGTTTGATTAGTCTGCATTTGAAGCTATATCACTTATACCCCAAGTGTTTGAAGCTAAATCATATGTTTCGCGTGGATTTGAAGCTAAACCTTCTACATCGCATTGATTTGAAGATAAGTCATGTGTCTCGCATGGATTTGAAGCTAACTCGTTCGTTTCGCCTCCATTTGAAACTATGTCACTTATATCGCAAGTATTTGAAGCTAAATCATATGTGCCGCATGGATTTGAAGCTGAACCTACTACATCGTTTTGATTTGAAGCTAAATCTTGTGTATCGCATGGATTTGAAGCTAAACCTTCTACATCGCATTGATTTGAAGCTAAATCATTTGTTTCGCATGGATTTGAATCTAAGCCTTGTCCTTCGAATTGATTTGAAGCTAAATCATGTGTTTCGTATGGATTTGAAGCTAAACCTTAACATCGCATTGATTGGAAGCTAAACCTTCTACATTCTATTGATTTGAAGCTAAACCTTCTACCTCTTATTGTTTTGAAGCAAAACCTTCTACATCTCAATGATTTGCAGCTAGATCATGTGTTTCGCATGGATTTGAAGCTAACTCATTCGTTTCGCCTGCAGTTGAATCTACATTCCTTATATCGCTAGTATTTGAAGCTAAATCATGTGTATCGCGAGGATTTTGAAGCTAACTCCTTTGATTAGTCTTCATTTGAAGCTATATCACTTACACCCCAAGTGTTTGAAGCTATATCATTTGTTTCGCATGGATTTGAAGCTAAACCTTCTACATCGCATTGATTTGCAGCTGAATCATTTGTTACGCATGGATTTGAAGCTGAACCTTCTACATCGCATTGATTTGCAGCTGAATCATGTGTTTCGCATGGATTTGAAGCTAACTCGTTCGATTCGCCTGTATTTGAAGCTAGATCACTTATATCGCAAGTATTTGAAGCTAAATCAGGTGTTTCGCAAGTATTTGAAGCTAAATCATGTGTTTTGCATGATTTGAAGCTAAACCTTCTACATCGCATTGATTTGCAGCTGAATCATGTGTTTCGCATGGATTTGAAGCTAAACCTTCTACATCGCATTGATTTGAAGCTAAGTCATGTGTCTCTCATGGATTTGAAGCTAACTCGTTCGTTTCGCCTCCATTTGAAACTATGTCACTTATATCGCAAGTATTTGAAGCTATATCATTTGTTTCGCATGGATTTGAAGCTAAACCTTCTTCATCGCATTGATTTGCAGCTAAATCATGTGTTTCGCATGGATTTGAAGCTAACTCGTTCGTTGCGCATGCAGTTGAATCTAAATAACGTATATCACAAGCATTTGAAGCTAAACCATTTGATTCGCATGGATTTGAAGCTAACTCGTTCGTTTCGCCTGCAGTTGAATCTACATTACTTATATCGCTAGTATTTGAAGCTAAATCATGTGTATCGTATGGATTTGAAGCTAAACCTTCTACATCGCATTGATTTGCAGCTAAATCATGTGTTTCGCATGGATTTGAAGCTAACTCGTTCGTTTCGCCTCCATTTGAAACTATATCACTTATATCGCAAGTATTTGAAGCTAAATCATATGTGCCGCATGGATTTGAAGCTGAACCTACTACATCGCATTGATTTGAAGCTAAATCTTGTGTATCGCACGGATTTGAAGCAAAACCTTCTACTTCGCATTGATTTGAAGATAAACCATTTGTTTCACATGGATTCGAAGCTACGCCTTCTACTACGCATTGATTTGAAGCTAAATCATTTGTTTCGCATGGAATTGAAGCTACCTCGTTTTTCCTCCTGCTTTGGAAGCTATATCACTTATATCGCATGGATTTGAAGCTGAGCCTACTACATCGCATTGATTTGCTGCTAAATCATGAGTTTTGAATGGATTTGAAGCTAACTCGTTCGTTTCGCCTGCAGTTGATTCTACATCACTTATATCGCAAGTATTTGAAGCTAAACCATTTGATTCGCATGGATTTGAAGCTAAACCTTCTACATCCCATGGATTTGAAGCTAAATCATGTGTTCGGCATGGATTTCAAGCTAAACCTCCTGCATCGCATTGATTTGCAGCTGAATCATGTGTTTCGCATCGATTTGAAGCTGAACCTTCTACATCGCATTGATTTGCTGCTGTATCATGTGTTACGCATGGATTTGAAGCTAACTCGTTCGTTTCGCCTGCAGTTGAATCTACATCAATAATATCGCTAATATTTGAAGCTAAATCATGTGTATCGCGTGGATTTTGAATCTAACTCGTTTGATTAGTCTGCATTTGAAGCTATATCACTTATACCCCAAGTGTTTTAATCTAAATCATATGCTTCGCGTGGATTTGAAGCTAAACCTTCTACATCGCATTGATTTGAAGCTAAGTCATGTGTCTCGCATGGATTTGAAGCTAACTCGTTCGTTTCGCCTCCATTTGAAACTATGTCACTTATATCGCAAGTATTTGAAGATAAATCATATGTGCCGCATGGATTTGAAGCTGAACCTACTACATCGCATTGATTTGAAGCTAAATCTTGTGTATCGCATGGATTTGATGCTAAACCTACTACATCGCATTGATTTGAAGCTAAATCATTTGTTTCGCATGGATTTGAATCTAATCCTTGTCCTTCGAATTGATTTGAAGCTAAATCATGTGTTTCGTATGGATTTGAAGCTAAACCTTAACATCGCCTTGATTTGAAGCTAAACCTTCTACATTCTATTGATTTGAAGCTAAACCTTCTACCTCTTATTGTTTTGAAGCTAAACCTTCTACATCGCAATGATTTGCAGCTAAATCATGTGTTTCGCATGGATTTGAAGCTAACTCGTTCGTTTCGCCTGCAGTTGAATCTACATTACTTATATCGCTAATATTTGAAGCTAAATCATGTGTATCGCGTGGATTTTGAAGCTAACTCGTTTGATTAGTCTTCATTTGAAACTATATCACTTACACCCCAAGTGTTTGAAGCTATATCATTTGTTTCGCATGGATTTGAAGCTAAACCTTCTTCATCGCATTGATTTGCAGCTAAATGATGTGTTTCGCATGGATTTGAAGCTAACTCGTTCGTTGCGCATGCAGTTGAATCTAAATAACGTATATCACAAGCATTTGAAGCTAAACCATTTGATTCGCATGGATTTGAAGCTAACTCGTTCGTTTCGCCTGCAGTTGAATCTACATTACTTATATCGCTAGTATTTGAAGCTAAATCATGTGTATCGCATGGATTTGAAGCTATACCTTCTACATCGCATTGATTTGCAGCTAAATCATGTGTTTCGCATGGATTTGAAGCTAACTCGTTCGTTTCGCCTCCATTTGAAGCTATATCACTTATATCGCAAGTATTTGAAGCTAAATCATATATGCCGCGTTGATTTGAAGCTGAACATACTACATCGCATTGATTTGAAGCTAAATCTTGTGTATCGCATGGATTTGAAACTAAACCTTCTACATCACATTGATTTGCTTCTAAATCATGAGTTTTGAATGGATTTGAAGCTAACTCGTTCGTTTCGCCTGCAGTTGATTCTACATCACTTATATCGCAAGTATTTCAAGCTAAATCATGTGTATCGCGTGGATTTTGATTCTAACTCGTTTGATTAGTCTGCATTTGAAGCTATATCACTTATACCCCAAGTGTTTGAAGCTAAATCATATGTTTCGCGTGGATTTGAAGCTAAACCTTATACATCGCATTGATTTGAAGATAAGTCATGTGTCTCGCATGGATTTGAAGCTAACTCGTTCGTTTCGCCTCCATTTGAAACTATGTCACTTATATCGCAAGTATTTGAAGCTAAATCATATGTGCCGCATGGATTTGAAGCTGAACCTACTACATCGTTTTGATTTGAAGCTAAATCTTGTGTATCGCATGGATTTGAAGCTAAACCTTCTACATCGCATTGATTTGAAGCTAAATCATTTGTTTCGCATGGATTTGAATCTAAGCCTTGTCCTTCGAATTGATTTGAAGCTAAATCATGTGTTTCGTATGGATTTGAAGCTAAACCTTAACATCGCATTGATTGGAAGCTAAACCTTCTACATTCTATTGATTTGAAGCTAAACCTTCTACCTCTTATTGTTTTGAAGCAAAACCTTCTACATCTCAATGATTTGCAGCTAGATCATGTGTTTCGCATGGATTTGAAGCTAACTCATTCGTTTCGCCTGCAGTTGAATCTACATTCCTTATATCGCTAGTATTTGAAGCTAAATCATGTGTATCGCGAGGATTTTGAAGCTAACTCCTTTGATTAGTCTTCATTTGAAGCTATATCACTTACACCCCAAGTGTTTGAAGCTATATCATTTGTTTCGCATGGATTTGAAGCTAAACCTTCTACATCGCATTGATTTGCAGCTGAATCATTTGTTACGCATGGATTTGAAGCTGAACCTTCTACATCGCATTGATTTGCAGCTGAATCATGTGTTTCGCATGGATTTGAAGCTAACTCGTTCGATTCGCCTGTATTTGAAGCTAGATCACTTATATCGCAAGTATTTGAAGCTAAATCAGGTGTTTCGCAAGTATTTGAAGCTAAATCATGTGTTTTGCATGATTTGAAGCTAAACCTTCTACATCGCATTGATTTGCAGCTGAATCATGTGTTTCGCATGGATTTGAAGCTAAACCTTCTACATCGCATTGATTTGAAGCTAAGTCATGTGTCTCTCATGGATTTGAAGCTAACTCGTTCGTTTCGCCTCCATTTGAAACTATGTCACTTATATCGCAAGTATTTGAAGCTATATCATTTGTTTCGCATGGATTTGAAGCTAAACCTTCTTCATCGCATTGATTTGCAGCTAAATCATGTGTTTCGCATGGATTTGAAGCTAACTCGTTCGTTGCGCATGCAGTTGAATCTAAATAACGTATATCACAAGCATTTGAAGCTAAACCATTTGATTCGCATGGATTTGAAGCTAACTCGTTCGTTTCGCCTGCAGTTGAATCTACATTACTTATATCGCTAGTATTTGAAGCTAAATCATGTGTATCGTATGGATTTGAAGCTAAACCTTCTACATCGCATTGATTTGCAGCTAAATCATGTGTTTCGCATGGATTTGAAGCTAACTCGTTCGTTTCGCCTCCATTTGAAACTATATCACTTATATCGCAAGTATTTGAAGCTAAATCATATGTGCCGCATGGATTTGAAGCTGAACCTACTACATCGCATTGATTTGAAGCTAAATCTTGTGTATCGCACGGATTTGAAGCAAAACCTTCTACTTCGCATTGATTTGAAGATAAACCATTTGTTTCACATGGATTCGAAGCTACGCCTTCTACTACGCATTGATTTGAAGCTAAATCATTTGTTTCGCATGGAATTGAAGCTACCTCGTTTTTCCTCCTGCTTTGGAAGCTATATCACTTATATCGCATGGATTTGAAGCTGAGCCTACTACATCGCATTGATTTGCTGCTAAATCATGAGTTTTGAATGGATTTGAAGCTAACTCGTTCGTTTCGCCTGCAGTTGATTCTACATCACTTATATCGCAAGTATTTGAAGCTAAACCATTTGATTCGCATGGATTTGAAGCTAAACCTTCTACATCCCATGGATTTGAAGCTAAATCATGTGTTCGGCATGGATTTCAAGCTAAACCTCCTGCATCGCATTGATTTGCAGCTGAATCATGTGTTTCGCATCGATTTGAAGCTGAACCTTCTACATCGCATTGATTTGCTGCTGTATCATGTGTTACGCATGGATTTGAAGCTAACTCGTTCGTTTCGCCTGCAGTTGAATCTACATCAATAATATCGCTAATATTTGAAGCTAAATCATGTGTATCGCGTGGATTTTGAATCTAACTCGTTTGATTAGTCTGCATTTGAAGCTATATCACTTATACCCCAAGTGTTTTAATCTAAATCATATGCTTCGCGTGGATTTGAAGCTAAACCTTCTACATCGCATTGATTTGAAGCTAAGTCATGTGTCTCGCATGGATTTGAAGCTAACTCGTTCGTTTCGCCTCCATTTGAAACTATGTCACTTATATCGCAAGTATTTGAAGATAAATCATATGTGCCGCATGGATTTGAAGCTGAACCTACTACATCGCATTGATTTGAAGCTAAATCTTGTGTATCGCATGGATTTGATGCTAAACCTACTTCATCGCATTGATTTGAAGCTAAATCATTTGTTTCGCATGGATTTGAATCTAATCCTTGTCCTTCGAATTGATTTGAAGCTAAATCATGTGTTTCGTATGGATTTGAAGCTAAACCTTAACATCGCCTTGATTTGAAGCTAAACCTTCTACATTCTATTGATTTGAAGCTAAACCTTCTACCTCTTATTGTTTTGAAGCTAAACCTTCTACATCGCAATGATTTGCAGCTAAATCATGTGTTTCGCATGGATTTGAAGCTAACTCGTTCGTTTCGCCTGCAGTTGAATCTACATTACTTATATCGCTAATATTTGAAGCTAAATCATGTGTATCGCGTGGATTTTGAAGCTAACTCGTTTGATTAGTCTTCATTTGAAACTATATCACTTACACCCCAAGTGTTTGAAGCTATATCATTTGTTTCGCATGGATTTGAAGCTAAACCTTCTTCATCGCATTGATTTGCAGCTAAATGATGTGTTTCGCATGGATTTGAAGCTAACTCGTTCGTTGCGCATGCAGTTGAATCTAAATAACGTATATCACAAGCATTTGAAGCTAAACCATTTGATTCGCATGGATTTGAAGCTAACTCGTTCGTTTCGCCTGCAGTTGAATCTACATTACTTATATCGCTAGTATTTGAAGCTAAATCATGTGTATCGCATGGATTTGAAGCTATACCTTCTACATCGCATTGATTTGCAGCTAAATCATGTGTTTCGCATGGATTTGAAGCTAACTCGTTCGTTTCGCCTCCATTTGAAGCTATATCACTTATATCGCAAGTATTTGAAGCTAAATCATATATGCCGCGTTGATTTGAAGCTGAACATACTACATCGCATTGATTTGAAGCTAAATCTTGTGTATCGCACGGATTTGAAGCTAAACCTTTTACTTCGCATTGATTTGAAGATAAACCATTTGTTTCACATGGATTTGAAGCTACGCCTTCTACTACGCATTGATTTGAAGCTAAATCATTTGTTTCGCATGGAATTGAAGCTACCTCGTTTGTTCCTCCTGCTTTGGAAGCTATATCACTTATATCGCATGGATTTGAAGCTGAGCCTACTACATCGTATTGATTTGCTGCTAAATCATGAGTTTTGAATGGATTTGAAGCTAACTCGTCCGTTTCGCCTGCAGTTGATTCTACATCACTTATATCGCAAGTATTTGAAGCTAAATCATGTGTATCGCGTGGATTTTGAATCTAACTCGTTTGATTAGTCTGCATTTGAAGCTATATCACTTATACCCCAAGTGTTTGAAGCTAAATCATATGTTTCGCGTGGATTTGAAGCTAAACCTTCTACATCGCATTGATTTGAAGCTAAATCATTTGTTTCGCATGGAATTGAAGCTACCTCGTTGGTTCCTCCTGCTTTTGAAGCTATATCACTTATATCGCATGGATTTGAAGCTGAACCTACTACATCACATTGATTTCAAGCTAAATCTTGTGTATCGCATGGATTTGAAGCAAACCATCTACATCACATTGATTTGAAGCTTAATCATGTGTTTCGTATGGATTTGATGCTAACTCGTTTGTTTCGCATGCAGTTGTAGCTAAGTAATGTATATCACAAGTATTTGTAGCTAAACCATTTGTTTCGCATGGAATTGAAGCTACCTCGTTTGTTCCTCCTGCTTTTGAAGCTATATCACTTATATCGCATGGATTTGAAGCTGAACCTACTACATCACATTGATTTGAAGCTAAATCTTGTGTATCGCATGGATTTGAAGCAAACCATCTACATCGCATTGATTTGCAGCTGAATCATGTGTTTCGCATGGATTTGAAGCTAACTCGTTCGATTCGCCTGTATTTGAAGCTAGATCACTTATATCGCAAGTATTTGAAGCTACATCATGTGTTTCGCATGATTTGAAGCTAAACCTTCTACATCGCATTGATTTGCAGCTGAATCATGTGTTTCGCATCGATTTGAAGCTGAACCTTCTACATCGCATTGATTTGCTGCTGTATCATGTGTTACGCATGGATTTGAAGCTAACTCGTTCGTTTCGCCTGCAGTTGAATCTACATCAATAATATCGCTAATATTTGAAGCTAAATCATGTGTATCGCGTGGATTTTGAATCTAATTCGTTTGATTAGTCTTCATTTGAAGCTATACCACTTACACCCCAAGTGTTTGAAGCTATATCATATGTGCGCATGGATTTGATGCTAAACCTTCTACATCCCATGGATTTGAAGCTAAATCATGTGTTTGGCATGGATTTCAAGCTAAACCTTCTGCATCGCCTTGATATGCAGCTGAATCATTTGTTTCGCATGGATTTGAAGCTAACTCGTTCGTTTCGCCTGTATTTGAAGCTAGATCACTTATATCGCAAGTATTTGAAGCTAAATCATGTGTATCGCGTGGATTTTGAAGCTAACTCGTTTGATTAGTCTGCATTTGATGCTATATCACTTATACCCCAAGTGTTTGAAGCTAAATCATATATTTCGCGTGAATTTGAAGCTAAACCTTCTACATCGCATTGATTTGAAGCTAAATCATGTGTCTCCATGAATTTGAAGCTAAGCCTTCTACATCACATTGATTTCCAGCTAAATCATTTGTTTCGCATCGATTTGAATCTAAGCCTTGTCCTTCGAATTGATTTGAAGCTAAATAAATGTGTTTCGTATGGATTTGAAGCTAAACCTTAACATCGCATTGATTTGAAGCTAAACCTTCTACATTCTATTGATTTGAAGCTAAACCTTCTACCTCTTATTGTTTTGAAGCTAAACCTACTACATCGCAATGATTTGCAGCTAAATCATGCGTTTCGCATTGATTTGAAGCTAACTCGTTCGTTGCGCATGCAGTAAAATCTAAATAACGTATATCACCAGTATTTGAAGCTAAACCATTTGATTCGCATGGATTTGAAGCTAAGCCTTCTACTTCGCATTAATTGGAAGTTAAATCACGTGTTTTGCATGGATTTGAAGCTAACACTTCTACATCGCATTGATTGGAAGCTAAATCATGTGTTTCGCATGCAGTTGAATGTAAATCATGTCTTTCACAAGTATTTGAAGATGAACCATTTGAATCGCATTGATTTGAACCCGAGCCTTCTACTTCGCACTGATTTGCAGCTAAATAATGTGTTTCGCATTGATTTGAAGCTAAACCTTCTACATTCTATTGATTTGAAGATAAACCTTCTACCTCTTATTGTTTTGAAGCTAAACCTTCTACATCGCAATGATTTGCAGCTTAATCATGTGTTTCGCATGGATTTGAAGCTAAACGTTAGTTTCGCATGCAGTTGTAGCTAAGTAATGTATATCACAAGTATTTGTAGCTAAACCATTTGTTTCGCATGGATTTGAAGCTACGCCTTCTACTTCGCATTGATTTGAAGCTAAATCATTTGTTTCGCATGGAATTGAAGCTACCTCGTTTGTTCCTCCTGCTTTTGAAGCTATATCACTTATATCGCATGGATTTGAAGCTGAACCTACTACATCACATTGATTTCAAGCTAAATCTTGTGTATCGCATGGATTTGAAGCAAACCATCTACATCGCATTGATTTGAAGATTAATCATGTGTTTCGTATGGATTTGATGCTAAATCGTTTGTTTTGCATGCAGTTGTAGCTAAGTAATGTATATCACAAGTATTTGTAGCTAAACCATTTGTTTCGCATGGAATTGAAGCTACCTCGTTTGTTCCTCCTGCTTTTGAAGCTATATCACTTATATCGCATGGATTTGAAGCTGAACCTACTACATCACATTGATTTGAAGCTAAATCTTGTGTAACGCATGGATTTGAAGCAAACCATCTACATCGCATTGATTTGCAGCTGAATCATGTGTTTCGCATGGATTTGAAGCTAACTCGTTCGATTCGCCTGTATTTGAAGCTAGATCACTTATATCGCAAGTATTTGAAGCTACATCATGTGTTTCGCATGATTTGAAGCTAAACCTTCTACATCGCATTGATTTGCAGCTGAATCATGTGTTTCGCATCGATTTGAAGCTGAACCTTCTACATCGCATTGATTTGCTGCTGTATCATGTGTTTCGCATGGATTTGAAGCTAACTCGTTCGTTTCGCCTGCAGTTGAATCTACATCAATAATATCGCTAATATTTGAAGCTAAATCATGTGTATGGCGTGGATTTTGAAGCTAATTCGTTTGATTAGTCTTCATTTGAAGCTATACCACTTACACCCCAAGTGTTTGAAGCTATATCATTTGTTTCGCATGGATTTGAAGCTAAACCTTCTTCATCGCATTGATTTGCAGCTAAATCATGTGTTTCGCATGGATTTGAAGCTAACTCGTTCGTTGCGCATGCAGTTCAATCTAAATAACGTATATCACAAGTATTTGAAGCTAAACCATTTGATTCGCATGGATTTGAAGCTCAGCCTTCTACTTCGCATTAATTGGAAGTTAAATCACGTGTTTTGCATGGATTTGCAGCTAAACCTTCTACATCGCATTGATTTGAAGCTAAATCATGTGTTTCGCATGCAGTTGAATCTAAATCATGTCTTTCACAAGTATTTGAAGATGAACCATTTGAATCGAATTGATTTGAAACCGAGCCTTCTACTTCCCACTGATTTGCAGCTAAATAATGTGTTTCGCATGGATTTGAAGCTAAACCTTCTACATCGCATTGATTTGCAGCTGAATCATGTGTTTCGCATGGATTTGAAGCTAAACCTTCTACATCGCATTGATTTGAAGCTAAATCATGTGTTTTGCATGGATTTGAAGCTAACTCGTTCGTTTCGCCTCCATTTGAAACTATATCACTTATATCGCAAGCATTTGAAGCTAAATCATATATGCCGCATTGATTTGAAGCTGAACCTACTACATCGCATTGATTTGAAGCTACATCTTGTGTATCGCATGGATTTGAAGAAAACTATCTACATCGCATTGATTTGAAGCTTAATCATGTGTTTCGCTTGGATTTGTAGCTAACTCGTTTGTTTCGCATGCAGTTGAAGATTAATCATGTATATCACAAGTATTTGAAGATAAACCATTTGTTTCGCATTGATTTGGAGCTAAGCCTCCTACTTCGCATTGATTTGAAATTAAATATGTGTTTCCTTTAGATTTGATGCTAACGAGTTTGTTTCGCATGCTCTTGAAGCTAAATAATGTATATCACTATTATTTGAAACTGATCCATTTGTTTGAAATGAATATTAAGATAAACCATGTGTTTCGCATGAATATTACGCTAAACCATGTGTTTCTCATGAATTTGAAACTAACTCATGTGTTTCGCACGGATTTGAAGCTAACTCATTTGTTTCGCCTGCATTCGAAGCTACATCATTTATATCGCAAGCATTTGAAGCTAATTCATTTTTGTCGCATGTATTTGAACCTAAATCTTCTACTTCGCATGGATTTGATGCTAAATCATTTGTTTCGCATGGAATTGAAGCTACCTCGTTTGTTCCTCCAGATTTTGAAGCTATATCACTTATATCGCAAGTATTTGAAACTAAATCATATGTGTCGTATGGATTTGAAGCAGAACCTTCTACATCGCATTGATTTGAAGCTAAATCTAGTGTATCGCATGGATATGAAGCTAAACCTTCAACATCGCATTGATTTGCAGCTGAATGATGTGTTTCGCATGGATTTTAAGCTAACTCGTTCGATTCGCCTGTATTTGAAGCTAGATCACTTATATCACAAGTATTTGTAGCTAAACCATTTGTTTCGCATGGATTTGAAGCTAAACTTTCTACATCGCATGGATTTGAAACTAACTCGTTCGTTTCGACACCATTTGAAACTATATCACTTATATCGCAAGTATTTGAAGCTAAATCATAAGTGCCGCATGGATTTGAAGCTGAGCCTACTACATCGCATTGATTTGAAGCTAAATCTTGTGTATCGCATGGATTTGAAACTAAACCTTCTACATCACATTGATTTGCTTCTAAATCATGAGTTTTGAATGGATTTGAAGCTAACTCGTTCGTTTCGCCTGCAGTTGATTCTACATCACTTATATCGCAAGTATTTCAAGCTAAATCATGTGTATCGCGTGGATTTTGATTCTAACTCGTTTGATTAGTCTGCATTTGAAGCTATATCACTTATACCCCAAGTGTTTGAAGCTAAATCATATGTTTCGCGTGGATTTGAAGCTAAACCTTCTACATCGCATTGATTTGAAGATAAGTCATGTGTCTCGCATGGATTTGAAGCTAACTCGTTCGTTTCGCCTCCATTTGAAACTATGTCACTTATATCGCAAGTATTTGAAGCTAAATCATATGTGCCGCATGGATTTGAAGCTGAACCTACTACATCGTTTTGATTTGAAGCTAAATCTTGTGTATCGCATGGATTTGAAGCTAAACCTTCTACATCGCATTGATTTGAAGCTAAATCATTTGTTTCGCATGGATTTGAATCTAAGCCTTGTCCTTCGAATTGATTTGAAGCTAAATCATGTGTTTCGTATGGATTTGAAGCTAAACCTTAACATCGCATTGATTGGAAGCTAAACCTTCTACATTCTATTGATTTGAAGCTAAACCTTCTACCTCTTATTGTTTTGAAGCAAAACCTTCTACATCTCAATGATTTGCAGCTAGATCATGTGTTTCGCATGGATTTGAAGCTAACTCGTTCGTTTCGCCTGCAGTTGAATCTACATTCCTTATATCGCTAGTATTTGAAGCTAAATCATGTGTATCGCGAGGATTTTGAAGCTAACTCCTTTGATTAGTCTTCATTTGAAGCTATATCACTTACACCCCAAGTGTTTGAAGCTATATCATTTGTTTCGCATGGATTTGAAGCTAAACCTTCTACATCGCATTGATTTGCAGCTGAATCATTTGTTACGCATGGATTTGAAGCTGAACCTTCTACATCGCATTGATTTGCAGCTGAATCATGTGTTTCGCATGGATTTGAAGCTAACTCGTTCGATTCGCCTGTATTTGAAGCTAGATCACTTATATCGCAAGTATTTGAAGCTAAATCAGGTGTTTCGCAAGTATTTGAAGCTAAATCATGTGTTTTGCATGATTTGAAGCTAAACCTTCTACATCGCATTGATTTGCAGCTGAATCATGTGTTTCGCATGGATTTGAAGCTAAACCTTCTACATCGCATTGATTTGAAGCTAAGTCATGTGTCTCTCATGGATTTGAAGCTAACTCGTTCGTTTCGCCTCCATTTGAAACTATGTCACTTATATCGCAAGTATTTGAAGCTATATCATTTGTTTCGCATGGATTTGAAGCTAAACCTTCTTCATCGCATTGATTTGCAGCTAAATCATGTGTTTCGCATGGATTTGAAGCTAACTCGTTCGTTGCGCATGCAGTTGAATCTAAATAACGTATATCACAAGCATTTGAAGCTAAACCATTTGATTCGCATGGATTTGAAGCTAACTCGTTCGTTTCGCCTGCAGTTGAATCTACATTACTTATATCGCTAGTATTTGAAGCTAAATCATGTGTATCGTATGGATTTGAAGCTAAACCTTCTACATCGCATTGATTTGCAGCTAAATCATGTGTTTCGCATGGATTTGAAGCTAACTCGTTCGTTTCGCCTCCATTTGAAACTATATCACTTATATCGCAAGTATTTGAAGCTAAATCATATGTGCCGCATGGATTTGAAGCTGAACCTACTACATCGCATTGATTTGAAGCTAAATCTTGTGTATCGCACGGATTTGAAGCAAAACCTTCTACTTCGCATTGATTTGAAGATAAACCATTTGTTTCACATGGATTCGAAGCTACGCCTTCTACTACGCATTGATTTGAAGCTAAATCATTTGTTTCGCATGGAATTGAAGCTACCTCGTTTTTCCTCCTGCTTTGGAAGCTATATCACTTATATCGCATGGATTTGAAGCTGAGCCTACTACATCGCATTGATTTGCTGCTAAATCATGAGTTTTGAATGGATTTGAAGCTAACTCGTTCGTTTCGCCTGCAGTTGATTCTACATCACTTATATCGCAAGTATTTGAAGCTAAACCATTTGATTCGCATGGATTTGAAGCTAAACCTTCTACATCCCATGGATTTGAAGCTAAATCATGTGTTCGGCATGGATTTCAAGCTAAACCTCCTGCATCGCATTGATTTGCAGCTGAATCATGTGTTTCGCATCGATTTGAAGCTGAACCTTCTACATCGCATTGATTTGCTGCTGTATCATGTGTTACGCATGGATTTGAAGCTAACTCGTTCGTTTCGCCTGCAGTTGAATCTACATCAATAATATCGCTAATATTTGAAGCTAAATCATGTGTATCGCGTGGATTTTGAATCTAACTCGTTTGATTAGTCTGCATTTGAAGCTATATCACTTATACCCCAAGTGTTTTAATCTAAATCATATGTTTCGCGTGGATTTGAAGCTAAACCTTCTACATCGCATTGATTTGAAGCTAAGTCATGTGTCTCGCATGGATTTGAAGCTAACTCGTTCGTTTCGCCTCCATTTGAAACTATGTCACTTATATCGCAAGTATTTGAAGATAAATCATATGTGCCGCATGGATTTGAAGCTGAACCTACTACATCGCATTGATTTGAAGCTAAATCTTGTGTATCGCATGGATTTGATGCTAAACCTACTACATCGCATTGATTTGAAGCTAAATCATTTGTTTCGCATGGATTTGAATCTAATCCTTGTCCTTCGAATTGATTTGAAGCTAAATCATGTGTTTCGTATGGATTTGAAGCTAAACCTTAACATCGCCTTGATTTGAAGCTAAACCTTCTACATTCTATTGATTTGAAGCTAAACCTTCTACCTCTTATTGTTTTGAAGCTAAACCTTCTACATCGCAATGATTTGCAGCTAAATCATGTGTTTCGCATGGATTTGAAGCTAACTCGTTCGTTTCGCCTGCAGTTGAATCTACATTACTTATATCGCTAATATTTGAAGCTAAATCATGTGTATCGCGTGGATTTTGAAGCTAACTCGTTTGATTAGTCTTCATTTGAAACTATATCACTTACACCCCAAGTGTTTGAAGCTATATCATTTGTTTCGCATGGATTTGAAGCTAAACCTTCTTCATCGCATTGATTTGCAGCTAAATGATGTGTTTCGCATGGATTTGAAGCTAACTCGTTCGTTGCGCATGCAGTTGAATCTAAATAACGTATATCACAAGCATTTGAAGCTAAACCATTTGATTCGCATGGATTTGAAGCTAACTCGTTCGTTTCGCCTGCAGTTGAATCTACATTACTTATATCGCTAGTATTTGAAGCTAAATCATGTGTATCGCATGGATTTGAAGCTATACCTTCTACATCGCATTGATTTGCAGCTAAATCATGTGTTTCGCATGGATTTGAAGCTAACTCGTTCGTTTCGCCTCCATTTGAAGCTATATCACTTATATCGCAAGTATTTGAAGCTAAATCATATATGCCGCGTTGATTTGAAGCTGAACATACTACATCGCATTGATTTGAAGCTAAATCTTGTGTATCGCACGGATTTGAAGCTAAACCTTTTACTTCGCATTGATTTGAAGATAAACCATTTGTTTCACATGGATTTGAAGCTACGCCTTCTACTACGCATTGATTTGAAGCTAAATCATTTGTTTCGCATGGAATTGAAGCTACCTCGTTTGTTCCTCCTGCTTTGGAAGCTATATCACTTATATCGCATGGATTTGAAGCTGAGCCTACTACATCGTATTGATTTGCTGCTAAATCATGAGTTTTGAATGGATTTGAAGCTAACTCGTCCGTTTCGCCTGCAGTTGATTCTACATCACTTATATCGCAAGTATTTGAAGCTAAATCATGTGTATCGCGTGGATTTTGAATCTAACTCGTTTGATTAGTCTGCATTTGAAGCTATATCACTTATACCCCAAGTGTTTGAAGCTAAATCATATGTTTCGCGTGGATTTGAAGCTAAACCTTCTACATCGCATTGATTTGAAGCTAAATCATTTGTTTCGCATGGAATTGAAGCTACCTCGTTGGTTCCTCCTGCTTTTGAAGCTATATCACTTATATCGCATGGATTTGAAGCTGAACCTACTACATCACATTGATTTCAAGCTAAATCTTGTGTATCGCATGGATTTGAAGCAAACCATCTACATCACATTGATTTGAAGCTTAATCATGTGTTTCGTATGGATTTGATGCTAACTCGTTTGTTTCGCATGCAGTTGTAGCTAAGTAATGTATATCACAAGTATTTGTAGCTAAACCATTTGTTTCGCATGGAATTGAAGCTACCTCGTTTGTTCCTCCTGCTTTTGAAGCTATATCACTTATATCGCATGGATTTGAAGCTGAACCTACTACATCACATTGATTTGAAGCTAAATCTTGTGTATCGCATGGATTTGAAGCAAACCATCTACATCGCATTGATTTGCAGCTGAATCATGTGTTTCGCATGGATTTGAAGCTAACTCGTTCGATTCGCCTGTATTTGAAGCTAGATCACTTATATCGCAAGTATTTGAAGCTACATCATGTGTTTCGCATGATTTGAAGCTAAACCTTCTACATCGCATTGATTTGCAGCTGAATCATGTGTTTCGCATCGATTTGAAGCTGAACCTTCTACATCGCATTGATTTGCTGCTGTATCATGTGTTACGCATGGATTTGAAGCTAACTCGTTCGTTTCGCCTGCAGTTGAATCTACATCAATAATATCGCTAATATTTGAAGCTAAATCATGTGTATCGCGTGGATTTTGAATCTAATTCGTTTGATTAGTCTTCATTTGAAGCTATACCACTTACACCCCAAGTGTTTGAAGCTATATCATATGTGCGCATGGATTTGATGCTAAACCTTCTACATCCCATGGATTTGAAGCTAAATCATGTGTTTGGCATGGATTTCAAGCTAAACCTTCTGCATCGCCTTGATATGCAGCTGAATCATTTGTTTCGCATGGATTTGAAGCTAACTCGTTCGTTTCGCCTGTATTTGAAGCTAGATCACTTATATCGCAAGTATTTGAAGCTAAATCATGTGTATCGCGTGGATTTTGAAGCTAACTCGTTTGATTAGTCTGCATTTGATGCTATATCACTTATACCCCAAGTGTTTGAAGCTAAATCATATATTTCGCGTGAATTTGAAGCTAAACCTTCTACATCGCATTGATTTGAAGCTAAATCATGTGTCTCCATGAATTTGAAGCTAAGCCTTCTACATCACATTGATTTCCAGCTAAATCATTTGTTTCGCATCGATTTGAATCTAAGCCTTGTCCTTCGAATTGATTTGAAGCTAAATAAATGTGTTTCGTATGGATTTGAAGCTAAACCTTAACATCGCATTGATTTGAAGCTAAACCTTCTACATTCTATTGATTTGAAGCTAAACCTTCTACCTCTTATTGTTTTGAAGCTAAACCTACTACATCGCAATGATTTGCAGCTAAATCATGCGTTTCGCATTGATTTGAAGCTAACTCGTTCGTTGCGCATGCAGTAAAATCTAAATAACGTATATCACCAGTATTTGAAGCTAAACCATTTGATTCGCATGGATTTGAAGCTAAGCCTTCTACTTCGCATTAATTGGAAGTTAAATCACGTGTTTTGCATGGATTTGAAGCTAACACTTCTACATCGCATTGATTGGAAGCTAAATCATGTGTTTCGCATGCAGTTGAATGTAAATCATGTCTTTCACAAGTATTTGAAGATGAACCATTTGAATCGCATTGATTTGAACCCGAGCCTTCTACTTCGCACTGATTTGCAGCTAAATAATGTGTTTCGCATTGATTTGAAGCTAAACCTTCTACATTCTATTGATTTGAAGATAAACCTTCTACCTCTTATTGTTTTGAAGCTAAACCTTCTACATCGCAATGATTTGCAGCTTAATCATGTGTTTCGCATGGATTTGAAGCTAAACGTTAGTTTCGCATGCAGTTGTAGCTAAGTAATGTATATCACAAGTATTTGTAGCTAAACCATTTGTTTCGCATGGATTTGAAGCTACGCCTTCTACTTCGCATTGATTTGAAGCTAAATCATTTGTTTCGCATGGAATTGAAGCTACCTCGTTTGTTCCTCCTGCTTTTGAAGCTATATCACTTATATCGCATGGATTTGAAGCTGAACCTACTACATCACATTGATTTCAAGCTAAATCTTGTGTATCGCATGGATTTGAAGCAAACCATCTACATCGCATTGATTTGAAGATTAATCATGTGTTTCGTATGGATTTGATGCTAAATCGTTTGTTTTGCATGCAGTTGTAGCTAAGTAATGTATATCACAAGTATTTGTAGCTAAACCATTTGTTTCGCATGGAATTGAAGCTACCTCGTTTGTTCCTCCTGCTTTTGAAGCTATATCACTTATATCGCATGGATTTGAAGCTGAACCTACTACATCACATTGATTTGAAGCTAAATCTTGTGTAACGCATGGATTTGAAGCAAACCATCTACATCGCATTGATTTGCAGCTGAATCATGTGTTTCGCATGGATTTGAAGCTAACTCGTTCGATTCGCCTGTATTTGAAGCTAGATCACTTATATCGCAAGTATTTGAAGCTACATCATGTGTTTCGCATGATTTGAAGCTAAACCTTCTACATCGCATTGATTTGCAGCTGAATCATGTGTTTCGCATCGATTGAAGCTGAACCTTCTACATCGCATTGATTTGCTGCTGTATCACGTGTTTCGCATGGATTTGAAGCTAACTCGTTCGTTTCGCCTGCAGTTGAATCTACATCAATAATATCGCTAATATTTGAAGCTAAATCATGTGTATGGCGTGGATTTTGAAGCTAATTCGTTTGATTAGTCTTCATTTGAAGCTATACCACTTACACCCCAAGTGTTTGAAGCTATATCATTGTTTCGCATGGATTTGAAGCTAAACCTTCTTCATCGCATTGATTTGCAGCTAAATCATGTGTTTCGCATGGATTTGAAGCTAACTCGTTCGTTGCGCATGCAGTTCAATCTAAATAACGTATATCACAAGTATTTGAAGCTAAACCATTTGATTCGCATGGATTTGAAGCTCAGCCTTCTACTTCGCATTAATTGGAAGTTAAATCACGTGTTTTGCATGGATTTGCAGCTAAAACCTTCTACATCGCATTGATTTGAAGCTAAATCATGTGTTTCGCATGCAGTTGAATCTAAATCATGTCTTTCACAAGTATTTGAAGATGAACCATTTGAATCGAATTGATTTGAAACCGAGCCTTCTACTTCCCACTGATTTGCAGCTAAATAATGTGTTTCGCATGGATTTGAAGCTAAACCTTCTACATCGCATTGATTTGCAGCTGAATCATGTGTTTCGCATGGATTTGAAGCTAAACCTTCTACATCGCATTGATTTGAAGCTAAATCATGTGTTTTGCATGGATTTGAAGCTAACTCGTTCGTTTCGCCTCCATTTGAAACTATATCACTTATATCGCAAGCATTTGAAGCTAAATCATATATGCCGCATTGATTTGAAGCTGAACCTACTACATCGCATTGATTTGAAGCTACATCTTGTGTATCGCATGGATTTGAAGCTAATCCTTCTACATCGCATTGATTTGAAGAGAAATCGTGTGTGTCGCATGGATTTGAAGCTACGCCTTCTACTACGCATTGATTTGAAGCTAAATCATTTGTTTCGCATGGAATTGAAGATACCTCCTTTGTTCCTCCTGCTTTTGAAGCTATATCACTTATATCGCATGGATTTGAAGCTGAGCCTACTACATCGCATTGATTTGCTGCTAAATCATGAGTTTTGAATGGATTTGAAGCTAACTCGTTCGTTTCGCCTGCAGTTGATTCCACATCACTTATATCGCAAGTATTTGAAGCTAAACCATTTGATTCGCATGGATTTGAAGCTAAACCTTATACATCCCATGGATTTGAAGCTAAATCATGTGTTTGGCATGGATTTCAAGCTAAACCTTCTGCATCGCATTGATTTGCAGCTGAATCATGTATTTCGCATGGATTTGAAGCTAACTCGTTCGTTTCGCCTGTATTTGAAGCTAGATCACTTATATCGCAAGTATTTGAAGCTAAATCATGTGTTTCGTTTGGATTTGAAGCTGAACCTTCTACATCGCATTGATTTGAAGCTAAATCGTGTGTTTCGCATGGATTTGGAGCTAACTCGTTTGTTTCGCATGCAGTTGTAGCTGAATAATGTATATCACAAGTATTTGTAGCTAAACCATTTGTTTCGCATGGATTTGAAGCAACGCCTTCTACTACGCATTGATTTGAAGCTAAATCACTTGTTTCGCATGGGATTGAAGCCACCTCGTTTGTTCCTCCAGCTTTTAAAGCTATATCACTTATATCGCAAGTATTTGAAGCTAAATCATATGTGACGCATGGATTTGAAGCTGAACCTTCTACATCGCATTGATTTGAAGCTAAATCTTGTGTATCGCATGGATTTGAAGCTAAACCTTTTACATCGCATTGATTTGTAGCTAAATCATGTGTTTCGCATGGATTTGAAGCTAACTCGTTCGTTTCGCCTCCATTTGAAACTATGTCACTTATATCGCAAGTATTTGAAGCTAATTCATATGTGCCGCATGGATTTGAAGCTGAACCTACTACATCGCATTGATTTGAAGCTAAATCTTGTGCATCGCACGGATTTGAAGCTAAACCTTCTACTTCGCATTGATTTGAAGATAAACCATTTGTTTCACATGGATTTGAAGCTACGCCTTCTACTACGCATTGATTTGAAGCTAAATCATTTGTTTCGCATGGAATTGAAGCTACCTCGTTTGTTCCTCCTGCTTTTGAAGCTATATCACTTAAATCGCATGGATTTGAAGCTGAGCCTACTACATCGCATTGATTTGCTGCTAAATCATGAGTTTTGAATGGATTTGAAGCTAACTCGTTCGTTTCGCCTGCAGTTGATTCTACATCACTTATATCGCAAGTATTTGAAGCTAAACCATTTGATTCGCATGGATTTGAAGCTAAACCTTCTACATCCCATGGATTTGAAGCTAAATCATGTGTTCGGCATGGATTTCAAGCTAAACCTCCTGCATCGCATTGATTTGCAGCTGAATCATGTGTTTCGCATGGCTTTGAAGCTGAACCTTCTACATCGCATTGATTTGCAGCTGAATCATGTGTTTCGCATGGATTTGAAGCTAACTCGTTCGATTCGCCTGTATTTGAAGCTAGATCACTTATATCGCAAGTATTTGAAGCTAAATCATGTGTTTCGCATGATTTGAAGCTAAACCTTCTACATCGCATTGATTTGCAGCTGAATCATGTGTTTCGCATCGATTTGAAGCTGAACCTTCTACATTGCATTGATTTGCAGCTGAATCGTGTGTTTCTCATGGATTTGAAGCTAACTCGATCGTTTCGCCTGCAGTTGAATCTACATCACTTATATCGCTAGTATTTGAAGCTAAATCTTGTGTATCGCATGGATTTGAAGCAAACCATCTACATCACATTGATTTGAAGCTTAATCATGTGTTTCGTATGGATTTGATGCTAACTCGTTTGTTTCGCATGCAGTTGTAGCTAAGTAATGTATATCACAAGTATTTGTAGCTAAACATTTGTTTCGCATGGAATTGAAGCTACCTCGTTTGTTCCTCCTGCTTTTGAAGCTATATCACTTATATCGCATGGATTTGAAGCTGAACCTACTACATCACATTGATTTGAAGCTAAATCTTGTGTATCGCATGGATTTGAAGCAAACCATCTACATCGCATTGATTTGCAGCTGAATCATGTGTTTCGCATGGATTTGAAGCTAACTCGTTCGATTCGCCTGTATTTGAAGCTAGATCACTTATATCGCAAGTATTTGAAGCTACATCATGTGTTTCGCATGATTTGAAGCTAAACCTTCTACATCGCATTGATTTGCAGCTGAATCATGTGTTTCGCATCGATTTGAAGCTGAACCTTCTACATCGCATTGATTTGCTGCTGTATCATGTGTTACGCATGGATTTGAAGCTAACTCGTTCGTTTCGCCTGCAGTTGAATCTACATCAATAATATCGCTAATATTTGAAGCTAAATCATGTGTATCGCGTGGATTTTGAATCTAATTCGTTTGATTAGTCTTCATTTGAAGCTATACCACTTACACCCCAAGTGTTTGAAGCTATATCATATGTGCGCATGGATTTGATGCTAAACCTTCTACATCCATGGATTTGAAGCTAAATCATGTGTTTGGCATGGATTTCAAGCTAAACCTTCTGCATCGCCTTGATATGCAGCTGAATCATTTGTTTCGCATGGATTTGAAGCTAACTCGTTCGTTTCGCCTGTATTTGAAGCTAGATCACTTATATCGCAAGTATTTGAAGCTAAATCATGTGTATCGCGTGGATTTTGAAGCTAACTCGTTTGATTAGTCTGCATTTGATGCTATATCACTTATACCCCAAGTGTTTGAAGCTAAATCATATATTTCGCGTGAATTTGAAGCTAAACCTTCTACATCGCATTGATTTGAAGCTAAATCATGTGTCTCCATGAATTTGAAGCTAAGCCTTCTACATCACATTGATTTCCAGCTAAATCATTTGTTTCGCATCGATTTGAATCTAAGCCTTGTCCTTCGAATTGATTTGAAGCTAAATAAATGTGTTTCGTATGGATTTGAAGCTAAACCTTAACATCGCATTGATTTGAAGCTAAACCTTCTACATTCTATTGATTTGAAGCTAAACCTTCTACCTCTTATTGTTTTGAAGCTAAACCTACTACATCGCAATGATTTGCAGCTAAATCATGCGTTTCGCATTGATTTGAAGCTAACTCGTTCGTTGCGCATGCAGTAAAATCTAAATAACGTATATCACCAGTATTTGAAGCTAAACCATTTGATTCGCATGGATTTGAAGCTAAGCCTTCTACTTCGCATTAATTGGAAGTTAAATCACGTGTTTTGCATGGATTTGAAGCTAACACTTCTACATCGCATTGATTGGAAGCTAAATCATGTGTTTCGCATGCAGTTGAATGTAAATCATGTCTTTCACAAGTATTTGAAGATGAACCATTTGAATCGCATTGATTTGAACCCGAGCCTTCTACTTCGCACTGATTTGCAGCTAAATAATGTGTTTCGCATTGATTTGAAGCTAAACCTTCTACATTCTATTGATTTGAAGATAAACCTTCTACCTCTTATTGTTTTGAAGCTAAACCTTCTACATCGCAATGATTTGCAGCTTAATCATGTGTTTCGCATGGATTTGAAGCTAAACGTTAGTTTCGCATGCAGTTGTAGCTAAGTAATGTATATCACAAGTATTTGTAGCTAAACCATTTGTTTCGCATGGATTTGAAGCTACGCCTTCTACTTCGCATTGATTTGAAGCTAAATCATTTGTTTCGCATGGAATTGAAGCTACCTCGTTTGTTCCTCCTGCTTTTGAAGCTATATCACTTATATCGCATGGATTTGAAGCTGAACCTACTACATCACATTGATTTCAAGCTAAATCTTGTGTATCGCATGGATTTGAAGCAAACCATCTACATCGCATTGATTTGAAGATTAATCATGTGTTTCGTATGGATTTGATGCTAAATCGTTTGTTTTGCATGCAGTTGTAGCTAAGTAATGTATATCACAAGTATTTGTAGCTAAACCATTTGTTTCGCATGGAATTGAAGCTACCTCGTTTGTTCCTCCTGCTTTTGAAGCTATATCACTTATATCGCATGGATTTGAAGCTGAACCTACTACATCACATTGATTTGAAGCTAAATCTTGTGTAACGCATGGATTTGAAGCAAACCATCTACATCGCATTGATTTGCAGCTGAATCATGTGTTTCGCATGGATTTGAAGCTAACTCGTTCGATTCGCCTGTATTTGAAGCTAGATCACTTATATCGCAAGTATTTGAAGCTACATCATGTGTTTCGCATGATTTGAAGCTAAACCTTCTACATCGCATTGATTTGCAGCTGAATCATGTGTTTCGCATCGATTTGAAGCTGAACCTTCTACATCGCATTGATTTGCTGCTGTATCATGTGTTTCGCATGGATTTGAAGCTAACTCGTTCGTTTCGCCTGCAGTTGAATCTACATCAATAATATCGCTAATATTTGAAGCTAAATCATGTGTATGGCGTGGATTTTGAAGCTAATTCGTTTGATTAGTCTTCATTTGAAGCTATACCACTTACACCCCAAGTGTTTGAAGCTATATCATTTGTTTCGCATGGATTTGAAGCTAAACCTTCTTCATCGCATTGATTTGCAGCTAAATCATGTGTTTCGCATGGATTTGAAGCTAACTCGTTCGTTGCGCATGCAGTTCAATCTAAATAACGTATATCACAAGTATTTGAAGCTAAACCATTTGATTCGCATGGATTTGAAGCTCAGCCTTCTACTTCGCATTAATTGGAAGTTAAATCACGTGTTTTGCATGGATTTGAAGCTAAACCTTCTACATCGCATTGATTTGAAGCTAAATCATGTGTTTCGCATGCAGTTGAATCTAAATCATGTCTTTCACAAGTATTTGAAGATGAACCATTTGAATCGAATTGATTTGAAACCGAGCCTTCTACTTCCCACTGATTTGCAGCTAAATAATGTGTTTCGCATGGATTTGAAGCTAAACCTTCTACATCGCATTGATTTGCAGCTGAATCATGTGTTTCGCATGGATTTGAAGCTAAACCTTCTACATCGCATTGATTTGAAGCTAAATCATGTGTTTTGCATGGATTTGAAGCTAACTCGTTCGTTTCGCCTCCATTTGAAACTATATCACTTATATCGCAAGCATTTGAAGCTAAATCATATATGCCGCATTGATTTGAAGCTGAACCTACTACATCGCATTGATTTGAAGCTACATCTTGTGTATCGCATGGATTTGAAGCTAATCCTTCTACATCGCATTGATTTGAAGAGAAATCGTGTGTGTCGCATGGATTTGAAGCTACGCCTTCTACTACGCATTGATTTGAAGCTAAATCATTTGTTTCGCATGGAATTGAAGATACCTCCTTTGTTCCTCCTGCTTTTGAAGCTATATCACTTATATCGCATGGATTTGAAGCTGAGCCTACTACATCGCATTGATTTGCTGCTAAATCATGAGTTTTGAATGGATTTGAAGCTAACTCGTTCGTTTCGCCTGCAGTTGATTCCACATCACTTATATCGCAAGTATTTGAAGCTAAACCATTTGATTCGCATGGATTTGAAGCTAAACCTTATACATCCCATGGATTTGAAGCTAAATCATGTGTTTGGCATGGATTTCAAGCTAAACCTTCTGCATCGCATTGATTTGCAGCTGAATCATGTATTTCGCATGGATTTGAAGCTACTCGTTCGTTTCGCCTGTATTTGAAGCTAGATCACTTATATCGCAAGTATTTGAAGCTAAATCATGTGTTTCGTTTGGATTTGAAGCTGAACCTTCTACATCGCATTGATTTGAAGCTAAATCGTGTGTTTCGCATGGATTTGGAGCTAACTCGTTTGTTTCGCATGCAGTTGTAGCTGAATAATGTATATCCACAAGTATTTGTAGCTAAACCATTTGTTTCGCATGGATTTGAAGCAACGCCTTCTACTACGCATTGATTTGAAGCTAAATCACTTGGTTTCGCATGGGATTGAAGCCACCTCGTTTGTTCCTCCAGCTTTTAAAGACTATATCACTTATATCGCAAGTATTTGAAGCTAAATCATATGTGACGCATGGATTTGAAGCTGAACCTTCTACATCGCATTGATTTGAAGCTAAATCTTGTGTATCGCATGGATTTGAAGCTAAACCTTTTACAATCGCCATTGATTTGTAGCTAAATCATGTGTTTCGCATGGATTTGAAGCTAACTCGTTCGTTTCGCCTCCATTTGAAACTATGTCACTTATATCGCAAGTATTTGAAGCTAATTCATATGTGCCGCATGGATTTGAAGCTGACCTACTACATCGCATTGATTTGAAGCTAAATCTTGTGCATCGCACGGATTTGAAGCTAACCTTCTACTTCGCATTGATTTGAAGATAAACCATTTGTTTCACATGGATTTGAAGCTACGCCTTCTACTACGCATTGATTTGAAGCTGAATCATGTGTTTCGCATGGATTTGAAGCTAACTCGTTCGATTCGCCTGTATTTGAAGCTAGATCACTTATATCGCAAGTATTTGAAGCTAAATCATGTGTTTCGCATGATTTGAAGCTAAACCTTCTACATCGCATTGATTTGCAGCTGAATCATGTGTTTCGCATCGATTTGAAGCTGAACCTTCTACATTGCATTGATTTGCAGCTGAATCGTGTGTTTCTCATGGATTGAAGCTAACTCGATCGTTTCGCCTGCAGTTGAATCTACATCACTTATATCGCTAGTATTTGAAGCTAAATCATGTGTATCGCGAGGATTTTGAGCTAACTCGTTTGATTAGTCTTCATTTGAAGCTATATCACTTACACCCCAAGTGTTTGAAGCTATATCATTTGTTTCGCATGGATTTGAACGTAACATTCTTCATCGCATTGATTTGCAGCTAAATCATGTGTTTCGCATGATTTGAAGCTAACTCGTTCGTTGCGCATGCAGTTCAATCTAAATAACGTATATGACAAGTATTTGAAGCTAAATCATTTGATTCGCATGGATTTGAAGCTAAGCCTTCTACTTCGCATTATTGGAAGTTAAATCACGTGTTTTGCATGGATTTGAAGCTAAACCTGCTACATCGCATTGATTTGAAGCTAAATCATGTGTTTCGCATGCAGTTGAAGCTAAATCATGTCTTTCACAAGTATTTGAAGATGAACCATTTGAATCGCATTGATTTGAACACGAGCCTTCTACTTCGCACTGATTTGCAGCTAAATAATGTGTTCCGCATGGATTTGAAGCTAAAACTTCTACATCACATAGATTTGCAGCTGAATCATGTGTTTCGCATGATTTGAATCTAAACCTTCTACATCGCAATGATTTGCAGCTGAATCATGTGTTTCGCATGGATTTGAAGCTAACTCGTTTGTTTCGCATGCAGTTGTAGCTACATAATGTATATCACAAGTATTTGTAGCTAAACCATTTGTTTCGCATGGATGTGAAGCTATGCCGTTTACTTCGCATTGATTTGAAGTTAAATCATTTCTTTCGGCATCGATTTGAATCTAAGCCTTGTCCTTCCAATTGATTTGAAGTTAAATCATGTGTTTCGTATGGATTTGAAGCTAAACCTTCTACATCGCATTGATTTGTACCTAAACCTTCTACATTCTATTGATTTGAGCTAAACCTTCTACCTCTTATTGATTTGAAGCTAAACCTTCCTACATCGCATTGATTTGAAGATAAATTGTGTGTTTCGCATGGATATGAAGCTAACTCGTTAGTTTCGCATGCAGTTGTAGCTAAATACTGAATATCATAAGTATTTGTAGCTAAACCATTTGTTTCGCATGGATTTGAAGCTACGCCTTCTACTTCGCATTGATTTGATGCTCATCATTTGTTTCGCATGGAATTGAAGCTACCACGTTTGTTCCTCCTACTTTTGAAGCTATATAACTTATATCGCAAGTATTTGAAGCTAAATCATATGTGTCGGATGGATTTGAAGCAGAACCTTCTACATCGCATTGATTTGAAGCTAAATCTAGTGTATCGCATGGATTTCAAGTTAACCATCTACATCGCATTGATTTGAAGCTTAATCATGTGTTTCGCATGGATTTGATGCTAACTCGTTTTGTTTCGCATGCAGGTTGTAGCTAAATAATGTATATCACAAGTATTTGTAGCTAAACCATTTGTTTCCCATGAATTTGAAGCTAAGCCTTTTACTTCGCATTGATTTGAAGCTAAATCATTTGTTTCGCATGGAATGAAGCTACCTCGCTTGTTCCTCCAGCTTTTGAAGCTATATCACTTATATCGCAAGAATTTGAATCTAAATCATATGTGTCGTTTGGATTGAAGCAGAACCTTCAACATCGCATTGATTTCAAGCTAAATCTAGTGTATCGCCTGGATTTGAAGCTAAACCTTCTACATCGCATTGATTGGCAGCAAAAATCATGTGTTTTGCCATGGATTTGAAGCTAACTCGTTCGTTTCGCATGCAGTTGTAGCAAAATAAAGTATATCACAAGTATTTGTAGCTAAACCATTTGTTTTGCATGGATTTGAAGCTAAGCCTTCTACTTCGCATTTATTTGAAGCAAAATCATTTGTTTCGCATGGGTTTGAATCTAAGCCTTGTCCTTCGAATTGATTTGAAGCTAAATCGTGTGTGTCGTATGGATTTGAGATAAACGTTCTACATCGCATTGATTTGAAGCTAAATCATGTGTCTCGCATGGAATTGAAGATATCTCGCTTGTTCCTCAAGCTTTTGAAGTTTTATCATTTATATCGCAAGTATTTGAAGCTAAATCTTATGTATCTCATTGATTTGAAGCTAAGTCTTCTACTTCGCATTGATTTGAAGCTAAAATCATGTGTATCGCTTGTTTTGAAGCTAATTCGTTTGTGTCGCATGGAGTTGCATATAAATCATGTTTATCACAAGTATCTGAAGTTAAACCATTTGTTTCGCATGAATTTGAAGCTGTACCATGTGTTACGCATGAATTTGAATATTAATCATGTGTTACGTATGGGTTTTGAAGCTAAGCCCCTACATCGCACTGATTTGAAGCTAATTAATTTTCTTTCGCATGGATTTGAAGCAAAGCCTTCCACATCGCCTTGATTTGCACCTTAATCATGTGTTTGACTTGGATTTGTAACTAACTCGTTTGTTTCGCCTGCATTTGATGCTATATCATTTATATCGCAAGTATCTGAAGCTAAATCATTTGTTTCTCATGGACTTGAAGCTAATCCATCTTCATCGCATTGATTTGAAGCTAAATCTAGTGTTTCGCTTTGATTTGAAGCTAACTCGCTTTTTTCGCATTCAGTTGAAGGTAAATTATGTATATCATAAGTATCAGAAGCTAAGCCATTTGAAGATAAGCCTTCTACTTCGCATTGATTTGAAGCCAAATCATGTGTTTCGCATTGAATTGGAAGCTAAGCCTTCTACTTCGCATTAATTTGAACATAAATCATGTGTTTCGCTTGGATTTGAAGCTACCTCGTTTGTTTCGCATGCAGTTGAAGCTAAATCATGTCTTTCACAAGTATTTGAAGATGAACCATTTGAATCGCATTGATTTGAACCCGAGCCTTCTACTTCGCACTGATTTGCAGCTAAATAATGTGTTTCGCATGGATTTGAAGCTAAACCTTCTACATCCCATGGATTTGAAGCTAAATCATGTGTTTGGCATGGATTTCCAGCTAAAGCTTCTGCATCGCATTGATTTGCAGCTGAAACATGTGTTTCGCATGGATTTGAAGCTAACTCGTTCGTTTCGCCTGTATTTGAAGCTAGATCACTTATAGCGCAAGTATTTGAAGCTAAATCATGTGTATCGCGTGGATTTTGATGCTAAGCCTTCTACATCGCATTGATTTGCAGCTAAATCATGTGTTTCGCATGGATTTGAAGCTAACTCGTTCGTTTCGCCTGCAGTTGAATTTACATCACTTGTATCGGAAGTATTTGAAGCTAAATCATGTGTATCGCGTGGAATTGAAGCCACCTCGTTTATTCCTCCAGCTTTTGAAGCTATATCACTTATATCGCAAGTATTTGAAGCTAAATCATATGTGACGCATGCATTTGAAGCTGAACCTTCTACATCGCATTGATTTGAAGCTAAATCTTGTGTATCGCATGGATTTGAAGCTAAACCTTCTATATCACATTGATTTGCAGCTAAATCATGTGTTTCGCTTGGATTTGAAGATAAATCTTCTACATCGCATTGATTTGAAGCTAAATCATGTGTTTCGCTTGGATTTGAAGCTAACTCGTTCGTTTCGCCTGCAGTTGAATCTACATTACTTATATCGCTAGAATTTGAAGCTAAATCATGTGTATCGCGTGGATTTTGATGCTAACTCGTTTGATTAGTCTGCATTTGAAGCTATATCACTTCTACCCCAAGTGTTTGAAGCTAAATCATATGTTTTGCGTGGATTTGAAGCTAAACCTTCTACATCGCATTGATTTGAAGCTAAATCATGTGTCTCGCATGGAATTGAAGCTACCTCGTTTGTTCCTACAGTATTTGAAGGTATATCACTTATATCGCAAGTATCTGAAGCTAAATCATTTGTTTCTCATGGACTTGAAGCTAATCCATCTTCATCGCATTGATTTGAAGCTAAATCTAGTGTTTCGCTTTGATTTGAAGCTAAGTCGCTTTTTTCGCATTCAGTTGAAGGTAAATTATGTATATCATAAGTATCAGAAGCTAAGCCATTTGAAGATAAGCCTTCTACTTCGCATTGATTTGAAGCCAAATCATGTGTTTCGCTTGAATTGGAAGCTAAGCCTTCTACTTCGCATTAATTTGAACATAAATCATGTGTTTCGCTTGGATTTGAAGCTACCTCGTTTGTTTCGCATGCAGTTGAAGCTAAATCATGTCTTTCACAAGTATTTGAAGATGAACCATTTGAATCGCATTGATTTGAACCCGAGCCTTCTACTTCGCACTGATTTGCAGCTAAATAATGTGTTTCGCATGGATTTGAAGCTAAACCTACTACATCGCATTGATTTGCAGCTGAATCATGTGTTTCGCATGGATTTGAAGCTAACTCGTTCGATTCGCCTGTATTTGAAGCTAGATCACTTATATCGCAAGTATTTGAAGCTAAGTCATGTGTCTCGCATGGATTTGAAGCTAACTCGTTCGTTTCGCCTCCATTTGAAACTACGTCACTTATATCGCAAGTATTTGAAGCTAAATCATATGTGCCGCATGGATTTGAAGCTGAACCTACTACATCGCATTGATTTGAAGCTAGATCTTGTGTATCGCATGGATTTGAAGCTAAACCTTCTACATCGCATTGATTTGAAGCTAAATCATTTGTTTCGCATGGATTTGAAACTAAGCCTTGTCCTTCGAATTTGTTTGAAGCTAAATCATGTGTTTCGTATGGATTTGAAGCTAAACCTGAACATCGCATTGATTTGAAGCTAAACCTTCTACATTCTATTGATTTGAAGCTAAACCTTCTACATTCTATTGATTTGAAGCTAAACCTTCTACATTCTATTGATTTGAAGCTAAACCTTCTACATTCTATTGATTTGAAGCTAAACCTTCTACATTCTATTGATTTGAAGCTAAACCTTCTACCTCATATTGTTTGGAGCTAAACCTTCTACATCGCAATGATTTGCAGCTAAATAATGTGTTTCGCATGGATTTGAAGCTAAATCTTCTACATCCCATGGATTTGAAGCTAAATCATGTGTTTGGCATGGATTTCCAGCTAAACCATCTGCATCGCATTGATTTGCAGCTGAATCATGTGTTTCGCATGGATTTGAAGCTAACTCGTTCGTTTCGCCTGTATTTGAAGCTATATCACTTATATCGCAAGTATTTGAAGCTAAATGATTTGTGTCGCATGGATTTGAAGCTACGCCTCCTACTTCGCATTGATTTGTTAGCTAAATCATTTGTTTCGCATGGATTTGGAGCTATCTCGTTTGTTTCGCATGCAATTGAATCTATATCACTTATATCGCAATTATTTGAAGCTAAATCATTTGTTCCGCTTGGATTTGAAGCTAAGCCTTCCACTTCGCATTGATTTGAAGCTGAATCATGTGTTTCGCTTGGATTTTAAGCTAACACGTACGTTTCACATGCAGTTGAAGCTAAATCCTGTACATCACAAGTATTTGGAGCTGAACCATTCGTTTCGCATGAATATTAAGCTAAACCATGTGTTTCGCATGCAGTTGAATCTAAATCATGTACTTCACAAGTATTTGAAGCCGAACCATTAAATTCGCATGGATTTGAAGCTGAGTATTCTACTTCGCACTGATTTGAAGCTAAATCATGTATTTCGCATGGATTTGAAGCTAACTCGTTTGTTTCGTATGCAATTGAATCTATATCACTTATATCGCAATTATTTGAAGCTACATCATTTGTTCCGCATGGATTTGAAGCTACGCCTTCTACTTCGCATTGATTTGAAACTAAATCATTTGTTTCGCATGGATTTCAAGCTAAGACATCTAGATCGCATTGTTTTAATGCTAAATCATGAGTTTCGCATGGATTAGAAGCTAACTGGTTTGTTTCGCCTGCATTTGAAGCTATATCATTTATATCGCAAGTATTTGAAGCTAAATGATTTGTGTCGCATGGATTTGAAGCTACGCCTCCTACTTCGCATTGATTTGTTAGCTAAATCATTTGTTTCGCATGGATTTGGAGCTATCTCGTTTGTTTCGCATGCAGTTGAAGCTAAATCATGTATGTCACAAGTATTTGAAGCAAAACCATTTTGTCCGCATGGATTTGAAGCTAAGCATTTTACTTCGCATTGATTTGAAGCTGAATCACGTGTTTCGCTTGGATTTTAAGCTAACATGTTTGTTTCACATGCAGTTGAAGCTAAATCATGTATATCACAAGTATTTGGAGCTGAACCATTCGTTTCGCATGAATATTAAGCTAAACCATGTGTTTCGCATGCAGTTGAAGCTAAATCATGTATTTTACAAGTATTTGAAGCCGAACCATTTGATTCGCATGGATTTGAAGCCGAGCCTCCTACTTCGCAATGATTTGAATTTAAATCATGTGTCTCGCTTGGATTTGAAGCTAAGCCTTCTACTTCGCATTGATTTGAAACTAAATCATGTGTTTCGCATGGAGTTGAAGCTAACCCGTTTGTTTCGTCAGCATTTGAAGCTCTATCACTTATATCGCAAGCATCTGAAGCTAAATCTTTTGTTTCCCATGGATTTGAAGCTAAACCTTCTACATCGCATTTATTTGAAGCTAAATTATGTGTTTCGTATGGATTTGAAGCTAACTCGTTTGTTTCGCATACATTTGAAGCTATATCACTTATATCGCAAGTATCTGAAGCTAAATCATTTGTTTCCCATGGACTTGAAGCTAAACCTTCTACATCGCATTGATTTGAAGCTTAGTCATGTGTTTTGCATGGATTTGAAGCTAACTCGTTCGTGTCCCCTGCTTTTGAAGCTATTTCACTTATATCGCAAGCATCTGACGCTAAATCAATTGTGTCGCATGGAATTGAAGCTAAACCTTCTACATCGCATTGATTTGAAGCTAAACTTGCTACATCTTAATGATTTGAAGCTAAATCATGTGCTTCGCATGGTGTAGAAGCTAACCCGTTTGTTTCGTCAGCATTTGTAGCTATATCACTTACATCGCAAGCATCTGAAGCTAAATAATTTGTTTCCCATGGATTTGAAACTAAACCTTCTACATCGCATTGATTTGAAGCTAAACCTTCTAGATCGCATTGATTTGAAGCTAAATTATGTGCTTCGCATGGAGTTGAAGCTAACTCGTTTGTTTCGCATTCATTTGAAGTTATATCACTTATATCGCATGTATCTGAAGCTAAATCATTTGTTTCCCATGGATTTGAAGCTAAACTTCTACATCGCATTGATTTGCAGCTAAATCATGTATTTCGCATGGATTTGAAGCTAACTCGTTCGTTTCGCCTCCATTTGAAACTATATCACTTATATCGCTAGTATTTGAAGCTAAATCATATGTGCCGCATGGATTTGAAGCTGAGCCTACTACATCGCATTGATTTGAAGCTAAATCTTGTGTATCGCACGGATTTGAAGCTAAACCTTCTACATCGCATTGATTTGAAGCTAAACCATTTGTTTCGCATAGATTTCAAGCATCGCATCTACTTCGCATTGATTTGGAGCTAAATCATTTGTTTCGCATGGAATTGAAGCCACCTCGTTTGTTCCTCCTGCTTTTGAAGCTATATCACTTATATCGCATTGATTTGAAGCTGAGCCTACTACATCGCATTGATTTGAAGCTAAATCTTGTGTATCGCATGGATTTGAAACTAAACCTTCTATATCACATTGATTTGCTGCTAAATCATGAGTTTCGAATGGGTTTGAAGCTAACTCGTTCGTTTCGCCTGCAGTTGATTCTACATCACTTATATCGCAAGTATTTGAAGCTAAATCATGTGTATCGCGTGGATTTTGAAGCTAACTCGTTTGATTAGTATGCATTTGAAGCTATATCACTTATACCCCAAGTGTTTGAAGCTAAATCATATGTTTCGCGTGGATTTGAAGCTAAACCTTCTACATCGCATTGATTTGAAGCTAAGGCATGTGTCTCGCATGGATTTGATGCTAACTCGTTCGTTTCGCCTCCATTTGAAACTATGTAACTTATGTCGCAAGTATTTGAAGCTAAATCATATGTGCCGCATGGATTTGAAGCTGAACCTACTACATCGCATTGATTTGAAGATAAATCTTGTGTATCGCATGGATTTGAAGCTAAATCGTGTGTTTCGCATGGATTTGAAGCTAACTCGTTTGTTTCGCATGCAGTGGTAGCTAAATAATGTATATCACAAGTATTTGTAGCTAAACCATTTGTTTCGCATGGATTTGAAGCTAAACTTTCTACATAGCATTGATTTGAAGCTAACTCGTTTGTTTCGCATGCAGTTGAAGCTAAATCGTGACTTTCACAAGTATTTGAAGATGAACCATTTGAATCGCATGGATTTGAACCTGAGCCTTCTACTTCGCACTGATTTGCAGCTAAATAATGTGTTTCGCATGGATTTGAAGCTAAACCTTCTACATCCCATGGATTTGAAGCTAAATCATGTGTTTGGCATGGATTTCAAGCTAAACCTTCTGCATCGCATTGATTTGCAGCTGAATCATGTGTTTCGCATGGATTTCAAGCTAACTCGTTCGTTTCGCCTGTATTTGAAGCTAGATCACTTACATCGCAAGTATTTGAAGCTAAATCATGTGTTTCGTTTGGATTTGAATCTAAACCTTCCGCATTCATTTGAAGTTAAATCACGTGTTTTGCATGGATTTGAAGCTAAACCTTCTACATCGCATTGATTTGAAGATAAATCGTGTGTTTCGCATAGATTTGAAGCTAACTCGTTAGTTTCGCATGCAGTTGCAGCTAAATAATTTATATCACAAGTATTTGTAGCTAAACCGTTTGTTTCGCATGGATTTGAAGCTACCTCGTTTGTTCCCCCTACTTTTGAAGCTATATCACTTATATCGCATGGATTTGAAGCTGAACCTACTACATCGCACTGATTTGAATCTAAATCTTGTGTGTCGCATGAATTTGAAGCAAACCATCTACATCGCAATGATTTGAAGCTTAATCATGTGTATCGCATGGATTTGAAGCTAAGCCTTCTACATCACATTGATTTGAAGCTAAATCATGTGTATCGCTTGGATTTTGAAGCTAACTCGTTTGATTAGTCTGCATTTGAAGCTATATCACTTATACCCCAATTGTTTGAAGCTAAATCATATGTTTAGCGTGGATTTGAAGCTAAACCTTCTACATCGCATTGATTTGAAGCTAAGTCATATGTCTCGCATGGATTTGAAGCTAACTCGTTCGTTTCGCCTCCATTTGAAACTATGTCACTTATATCGCAAGTATTTGAAGCTAAATCATATGTGCCGCATGGATTTGAAGCTGAACCTACTACATCGCATTGATTTGAAGCTAAATCTTGTGTATCGCGTGGATTTGAAACTAAACCTTCTACATCGCAATGATTTGCAGCTAAATCATGTGTTTCGCAAGGATTTGAAGCTAACTCGTTCGTTTCGCCTGCAGTTGAATCTACATTACTTATAACGCTAGTATTTGAAGCTAAATCATGTGTACTTCGTGGATTTTCAAGCTAACTCGTTTGATTAGTCTTCATTTGAAGCTATATCACTTACACCCCAAGTGTTTGAAGCTATATCATTTGTTTCGCATGGATTTGAAGCTAAACCTTCTTCATCGCATTGATTTGCAGCTAAATCATGTGTTTCGCATGGATTTGAAGCTAACTCGTTCGTTGCGCATGCAGTTCAATCTAAATAACGTATATCACAAGTATTTGAAGCTAAACCATTTGATTCGCATGGATTTGAAGCTAAGCCTTCTACTTCGCATTGATTTGAAGCTAAATCATGTGTTTCGCATGCAGTTGAAGCTAAATCATGTCTTTCACAAGTATTTGAAGATGAACCATTTGAATCGCATTGATTTGAACCCGAGCCTTCTACTTCGCACTGATTTGCAGCTAAATAATGTGTTTCGCATGGATTTGAAGCTAAACCTTCTACATCGCATTGATTTGCAGCTGAATCATATGTTTCGCATGGATTTGAAGCTAAACCTTCTACATCGCATTGATTTGAATCTAAATCATGTCTTTTGCATGGACTTGAAGCTAACTCGTTCGATTCTCCTCCATTTGAAACAATATCACTTATATCGCAAGCATTTGAAGCTGAACCTACTATATCGCTTTGATTTGAAGCTAAATCTTGTGTGTCGCATGAATTTGAAGCAAACCATCTACATCGCATTGATTTGAAGCTCAATCACTTGTTTCGCATGGATTTGAAGCTAAGCCCACTACTTCACATTGATTTGAAGCTAAATCACGTGATTCGCATCGATTTGAAGTAATCTCCTTTGTTTCGCCTGCATATGAAGCTATATCACTTAATTCGCACGTATTTGATGTAGATCATTTGTTTCGCATGGATTCGAAGCTAATTCTTCTACATCGCATTGATTTGAGATAAATCATGTTTTTCGCATGTATTTGAAGCTAACTCGTTTGTTTCGCCTGCATTTGAAGATATATCATTAATATCGGAAGTACTTGAAGGTAAATCATTTATTTCGCATGAATTTAAAGCTGAATCATGTGTTTCGCATGGATTTGAAGCTAACTCGTCCGTTGCGCATGCATTTCAATCTAAATAACGTATATCACAAGTATTTGAAGCTAAACCATTTGATTCGCATGGATTTGAAGCTAAGCCTTCTACTTCGCATTAATTGGAAGTTAAATCACGTGTTTCGCATGGATTTGAAGCGAAACCTTCTACATCGCATTGATTTGCAGCTGAATCATGTGTTTCGCATGGATTTGAAGCTAAACCTTCTACATCGCAATGATTTGAAGCTAAGTCATGTGTCCCGCATGGATTTGAAGCTAACTCGTTCGTTTCGCCTCCATTTGAAACTATGTCACTTATATCGCTAGTATTTGAAGCTAAATCATATGTGCCGCATGGATTTGAAGCTGAACCTACTACATCGCATTGATTTGAAGCTAAATCTTGTGTATCGCATGGATTTGAAACTAAAACCTTCTACATCGCATTGATTTGAAGCTAAATCATTTGTTCCGCATGGATTTGAATCTAAGCCTTGTCCTTCGAATTCATTTGAAGCTAAATCATGTGTTTCGTATGGATTTGAAGCTAAACGTTAACATCGCATTGATTTGAAGCTAAACCTTCTACATTCTATTGATATGAAGCTAAACCTTCTACCTGTTATTGTTTTGAAGCTAAACCTTCTACATCGCAATGATTTGCAGCTAAATCATGTGTTTCGCATGGATTTGAAGCTAACTCGTTCGTTTCGCCTGCAGTTGAATCTACATTACTTATATCGCTAGTATTTGAAGCTAAATCATTTGTATCGCGAGGATTTTGAAGCTAAATCCTTTTATTAGTCTTCATTTGAAGCTATATCAGTTACACCCCAAGTGCTTGAAGCTATATCATTTGTTTCGCATGGATTTGAAGCTAAACCTTCTTCATGGCATTGATTTGCAGCTAAATCATGTGTTTCGCATGGATTTGAAGCTAACTCGTTCGTTGCGCATGCAGTTCAATCTTAATAAAGTATATCACAAGTATTTGAAGCTAATCCATTTGATTCGCATGGATTTGAAGCTAACTCGTTCGTTTCGCCTCCATTTGAAACTATGACACTTATATCGCAAGTATTTGAAGCTAAATCATATGTGCCGCATGGATTTGAAGCTGAACCTACTACATCGCATTGATTTGAAGCTAAATCTTGTGTATCGCACGGATTTGAAGCTAAACCTTCTACATCGCATTGATTTGAAGCGAAATCATTTGTTTCGCATGGATTTGAATCTAAGCCATGTCCTTCGAATTGATTTGAAGCTAAATCAAGTGTTTCGTATGGATTTGAAGCTAAACCTTCTACATCGCATTGATTTGAAGCTAAATCTTCTACATTCTATTGATTTGAAGCTAAACCTTCTACCTCTTATTGTTTTGAAGCTAAACCTTATACATCGCAATGATTTGCAGCTAAATCATGTGTTTCGCATGGATTTGAAGCTAACTCGTTCGTTTCTCCTGAAGTTGAATCTACATTACTTATATCGCTAGTATTTGAAGCTAAATCATGTGTATCGCGTGGATTTTGGAGCTAACTCGTTTGATTAGTCTTCATTTGAAGCTATATCACTTACACCCCAAGTGTTTGAAGCTATATCATTTGTTTCGCACGGATTTGAAGCTAAACCTTCTTCATCGCATTGATTTGCAGCTAAATCATGTGTTTCGCATGAATTTGAAGCTAACTCGTTCGTTGCGCATGCATTTCAATCTAAATAACGTATATCACAAGCATTTGAAGCTAAACCATTTGATTCGCATGGATTTGAAGCTAAGCCTTCTACTTCGCATTAATTGGAAGTTAAATCACGTGTTTTGCATGGATTTGAAGCTAAACATTCTACATCGCATTGATTTGAAGCTAAATCATGTGTTTCGCATGCAGTTGAAGCTAAATCATGTCTTTCACAAGTATTTGAAGTTGAACCATTTGAATCGCATTGATTTGAACCCGAGCCTTCTACTTCTCACTGATTTGCAGCTAAATAATGTGTTTCGCATGGATTTGAAGCGAAACCTTCTACATCGCATTGATTTGCAGCTGAATCATGTGTTTCGCATGGATTTGAAGCTAAACCTTCTACATCGCAATGATTTGAAGCTAAGTCATGTGTCCCGCATGGATTTGAAGCTAACTCGTTCGTTTCGCCTCCATTTGAAACTATGTCACTTATATCGCAAGTATTTGAAGCTAAATCATATGTGCCGCATGGATTTGAAGCTGAACCTACTACATCGCATTGATTTGAAGCTAAATCTTGTGTATCGCATGGATTTGAAACTAAAACCTTCTACATCGCATTGATTTGAAGCTAAATCATTTGTTTCGCATGGATTTGAAGCTAAACCTTAACATCGCATTGATTTGAAGCTAAACCTTCTACATTCTATTGATTTGAAGCTAAACCTTCTACCTCTTATTGTTTTGAAGCTAAACCTTCTACATCGCAATGATTTGCAGCTAAATCATGTGTTTCGCATCGATTTGAAGCTGAACCTTCTACATCGCATTGATTTGAAGCTAAATCATTTGTTTCGCATGGATTTGAATCTAAGCCTTGTCCTTCGAATTGATTTGAAGCTAAATCATGTGTTTCGTATGGATTTGAAGCTAAACCTTAACATCGCATTGATTTGAAGCTAAACCTTCTACATTCTATTGATTTGAAGCTAATCCTTCTACCTCTTATTGTTTTGAAGCTAAACCTTATACATCGCAATGATCTGCAGCTAAATCATGTGTTTCGCATGGATTTGAAGCTAACTCGTTCGTTTCGCCTGCAGTTGAATCTACATTACTTATATCGCTAGTATTTGAAGCTAAATCATGTGTATCGCGAGGATTTTGAAGCTAACACCTTTGATTAGTCTTCATTTGAAGCTATATCACTTACACCCCAAGTGTTTCAATCTATATCATTTGTTTCGCATGGATTTGAAGCTAAACCTTCTTCATCGCATTGATTTGCAGCTAATCCATGTGTTTCGCATGGATTTGATGCTAACTCGTTCGTTTCGCGTCCATTTGAAACTATGTCACTTATATCGCAAGTATTTGAAGCTAAATCATATGTGCCGCATGGATTTGAAGCTGAACCTACTACATCGCATTGTTTTGAAGCTAAATCTTGTGTATCGCATGGATTTGAAACTAAAACCTTCTACATCGCATTGATTTGAAGCTAAATCATATGTTTCGCATGGATTTGAAGCTAACTCGTTCGTTGCGCATGCAGTTCAATCTTAATAAAGTATATCACAAGTATTTGAAGCTAAACCATTTGATTCGCATGGATTTGAAGCTAAGCCTTCTACTTCGCATTAATTGGAAGTTAAATCACGTGTTTTGCATGGATTTGAAGCTAAACCTTCTACATCGCATTGATTTGAAGCTAAATCATGTGTTTCGCATGCAGTTGAAGCTAAATCATGTATTTCACAAGTATTTGAAGATGAACCATTTGAATCGCATTGATTTGAACCCGAGCCTTCTACTTCGCACTGATTTGCAGCTAAATAATGTGTTTCGCATGGATTTGAAGCTAAACCTTCTACATCGCACTGATTTGCAGCTGAATCATGTGTTTCGCATGGATTTGAAGCTGAACCTACTACATCACATTGATTTGAAGCTAAATCTTGTGTATCGCATGGATTTGAAGCAAACCATCTACATCGCATTGATTTGCAGCTGAATCATGTGCTTCGCATGGATTTGAAGCTAACTCGTTCGATTCGCCTGTATTTGAAGCTAGATCACTTATATCGCAAGTATTTGAAGCTAAATCATGTGTGTCGCATGATTTGAAGCTAAACCTTCTACATCGCATTGATTTGCAGCTGAATCATGTGTTTCGCATCGATTTGAAGCTGAATCTTCAACATCGCATTGATTTGCAGCTGAATCATGTGTTTCGCATGGATTTGAAGCTAAATCGTTCGTTTCGCCTGCAGTTGAATCTACATCAATAATATCGCTAATATTTGAAGCTAAATCATGTGTATCGCGTGGATTTTGAAGCTAACTCGTTTGATTAGTCTTCATTTGAAGCTATATCACTTACACCCCAAGTGTTTGAAGCTATATCATTTGTTTCGCATGGATTTGAAGCTAAACCTTCTTCATCGCATTGATTTGCAGCTAAATCATGTGTTTCGCATGGATTTGAAGCTAACTCGTTCGTTGCGCATGCAGTTCAATCTTAATAAAGTATATCACAAGTATTTGAAGCTAAACCATTTGATTCGCATGGATTTGAAGCTAAGCCTTCTACTTCGCATTAATTGGAAGTTAAATCACGTGTTTTGCATGGATATGAAGCTAACCCTTCTACATCGCATTGATTTGCAGCCGAATCATGTGTTTCGCATTGATTTGAAGCTGAACCTTCTACATCGCATTGATTTGCAGCTGAATCATGTGTTTCGTATGGATTTGAAGCTAAACCTTAACATCGCATTGATTTGAAGCTAAACCTTCTACATTCTATTGATTTGAAGCTAAACCTTCTACCTCTTATTGTTTTGAAGCTAAACCTTCTACATCGCAATGATTTGCAGCTAAATCATGTGTTTCGCATCGATTTGAAGCTGAACCTTCTACATCGCATTGATTTGAAGCTAAATCATTTGTTTCGCATGGATTTGAATCTAAGCCTTGTCCATCGAATTGATTTGAAGCTAAATCATGTGTTTCGTATGGATTTGAAGCTAAACCTTAACATCGCATTGATTTGAAGCTAAACCTTCTACATTCTATTGATTTGAAGCTAAACCTTCTACCTCTTATTGTTTTGAAGCTAAACCTTATACATCGCAATGATTTGCAGCTAAATCATGTGTTTCGCATGGATTTGAAGCTAACTCGTTCGTTTCGCCTGCAGTTGAATCTACATTACTTATATCGCAAGTATTTGAAGCTAAATCATGTGTATCGCGAGGATTTTGAAGCTAACACCTTTGATTAGTCTTCATTTGAAGCTATATCACTTACACCCCAAGTGTTTCAATCTATATCATTTGTTTCACATGGATTTGAAGCTAAACCTTCTTCATCGCATTGATTTGCAGCTAATTCATGTGTTTCGCATGGATTTGATGCTAACTCGTTCGTTGCGCATGCAGTTCAATCTAAATAACGTATATCACAAGTATTTGAAGCTAAACCATTTGATTCGCATGGATTTGAAGCTAAGCCTTCTACTTCGCATTAATTGGAAGTTAAATCACGTGTTTTGCATGGATTTGAAGCTAAACCTTCTACATCGCATTGATTTGAAGCTAAGTCATGTGTCTCGCATGGATTTGAAGCTAACTCGTTCGTTTCGCGTCCATTTGAAACTATGTCACTTATATCGCAAGTATTTGAAGCTAAATCATATGTGCCGCATGGATTTGAAGCTGAACCTACTACATCGCATTGTTTTGAAGCTAAATCTTGTGTATCGCATGCATTTGAAACTAAAACCTTCTACATCGCATTGATTTGAAGCTAAATCATATGTTTCGCATGGATTTGAATCTAAGCCTTGTCCTTCGAATTGATTTGAATCTAAATCATGTGTTTCGCATGCAGTTGAAGCTAAATCATGTATTTCACAAGTATTTGAAGATTAACCATTTGAATCGCATTGATTTGAACCCGAGCCTTCTACTTCGCACTGATTTGCAGCTAAATAATGTGTTTCGCATGGATTTGAAGCTAAACCTTCTACATCGCATTGATTTGCAGCTGAATCATGTGTTTCGCATGGATTTGAAGCTAAACCTTCTACATCGCATTGATTTGAAGCTAAGTCATGTGTCTCGCATGGATTTGAAGCTAACTCATTCGTTTCGCCTCCATTTGAAACTATGTCACTTATATCGCAAGTATTTGAAGCTAAATCATATGTCCGCATGGATTTGAAGCTGAACCTACTACATCGCATTGATTTGCAGCTAAATCATGTGTTTCGCATGGATTTGAAGCTAACTTGTTCGTTGCGCATGCAGTTCAATCTAAATAACGTATATCACAAGTATTTGAAGCTAAACCATTTGATTCGCATGGATTTGAAGCTAAGCCTTCTACTTCGCATTAATTGGAAGTTAAATCACGTGTTTTGCATGGATTTGAAGCTAAACCTTAACATCGCATTGATTTGAAGCTAAACCTTCTACATTCTATTGATTTGAAGCTAAACCTTCTACCTCTTATTGTTTTGAAGCTAAACCTTCTACCTCTTATTGTTTTGAAGCTAAACCTTCTACATCGCAATGATTTGCAGCTAAATCATGTGATTCGCATGGATTTGAAGCTAACTCGTTCGTTTCGCCTGCAGTTGAATCTACATTACTTATATCGCTAGTACTTGAAGCTAAATCATGTGTAACGCGAGGATTTTGAAGCTAACTCCTTTGATTAGTCTTCATTTGAGGCAATATCACTTACACCCCAAGTGTTTGAAGCTATATCATTTGTTTCGCATGGATTTGAAGCTAAACCTCCTTCATCGCATTAATTTGCAGCTAAATCATGTGTTTCGCATGGATTTGAAGCTAACTCGTTCGTTGCGCATGCAGTTCAATCTTAATAAAGTATATCACAAGTATTTGAAGCTAATCCATTTGATTCGCATGGATTTGAAGCTAACTCGTTCGTTTCGCCTGCAGTTGAATCTACATTGCTTATATCGCTAGTATTTGAAGCTAAATCATGTGTAACGCGAGGATTTTGAAGCTAACTCCTTTGATTAGTCTTCATTTGAGGCTATATCACTTACACCCCAAGTGTTTGAAGCTATATCATTTGTTTCGCATGGATTTGAAGCTAAACCTCCTTCATCGCATTAATTTGCAGCTAAATCATGTGTTTCGCATGGATTTGAAGCTAACTCGTTCGTTGCGCATGCAGTTCAATCTTAATAAAGTATATCACAAGTATTTGAAGCTAATCCATTTGATTCGCATGGATTTGAAGCTAACTCGTTCGTTTCGCCTGCAGTTGAATCTACATTACTTATATCGCTAGTATTTGAAGCTAAATCATGTGTAACGCGAGGATTTTGAAGCTAACTCCTTTGATTAGTCTTCATTTGAAGCTATATCACTTACACCCCAAGTGTTTGAAGCTATATCATTTGTTTCGCATGGATTTGATGCAAAACCTTCTTCATCGCATTAATTTGCAGCTAAATCATGTGTTTCGCATGGATTTGAAGCTAACTCGTTCGTTGCGCATGCAGTTCAATCTTAATAAAGTATATCACAAGTATTTGAAGCTAAACCATTTGATTCGCATGGATTTGAAGCTAAGCCTTCTACTTCGCATTAATTGGAAGTTTAATCACGTGTTTTGCATGGATTTGAAGCTAAACCTTCTACATCGCATTGATTTGAAGCTAAATCATGTGTTTCGCATGCAGTTGAAGCTAAATCATGTCTTTCACAAGTATTTGAAGATGAACCATTTGAATCGCATTGATTTGAAACCGAGCCTTCTACTTCGCACTGATTTGCAGCGAAATAATGTGTTTCGCATGGATATGAAGCTAAACCTTCTACATGGCATTGATTTGCAGCCGAATCATGTGTTTCGCATTGATTTGAAGCTGAACCTTCTACATCGCATTGATTTGCAGCTGAATCATGTGTTTCGTATGGATTTGAAGCTAAACCTTAACATCGCATTGATTTGAAGCTAAACCTTCTACATTCCATTGATTTGAAGCTAAACCTTCTACCTCTTATTGTTTTGAAGCTAAACCTTCTACATCGCAATGATTTGCAGCTATATCATGTGATTCGCATGGATTTGAAGCTAACTCGTTCGTTTCGCCTGCAGTTGAATCTACATTACTTATATCGCTAGTATTTGAAGCTAAATCATGTGTATCGCGAGGATTTTGAAGCTAACTCCTTAGATTAGTCTTCATTTGAAGCTATATCAGTTACACCCCAAGTGTTTGAAGCTATATCATTTGTTTCGCATGGATTTGAAGCTAAACCTTCTTCATCGCATTGATTTGCAGCTAAATAATGTGTTTCGCATGGATTTGAAGCTAAACCTTCTACATCGCACTGATTTGCAGCTGAATCATGTGTTTCGCATGGATTTGAAGCTGAACCTACTACATCACATTGATTTGAAGCTAAATCTTGTGTATCGCATGGATTTGAAGCAAACCATCTACATCGCATTGATTTGCAGCTGAATCATGAGCTTCGCATGGATTTGAAGCTAACTAGTTCGATTCGCCTGTATTTGAAGCTAGATCACTTATATCGCAAGTATTTGAAGCTAAATCATGTGTATCGCGTGGATTTTGAAGCTAACTCGTTTGATTAGTCTTCATTTGAAGCTATATCACTTACACCCCAAGTGTTTGAAGCTATATCATTTGTTTCGCATGGATTTGATGCAAAACCTTCTTCATCGCATTAATTTGCAGCTAAATCATGTGTTTCGCATGGATTTGAAGCTAACTCGTTCGTTGCGCATGCAGTTCAATCTTAATAAAGTATATCACAAGTATTTGAAGCTAAACCATTTGATTCGCATGGATTTGAAGCTAAGCCTTCTACTTCGCATTAATTGGAAGTTTAATCACGTGTTTTGCATGGATTTGAAGCTAAACCTTCTACATCGCATTGATTTGAAGCTAAATCATGTGTTTCGCATGCAGTTGAAGCTAAATCATGTCTTTCACAAGTATTTGAAGATGAACCATTTGAATCGCATTGATTTGAAACCGAGCCTTCTACTTCGCACTGATTTGCAGCGAAATAATGTGTTTCGCATGGATATGAAGCTAAACCTTCTACATCGCATTGATTTGCAGCCGAATCATGTGTTTCGCATTGATTTGAAGCTGAACCTTCTACATCGCATTGATTTGCAGCTGAATCATGTGTTTCGTATGGATTTGAAGCTAAACCTTAACATCGCATTGATTTGAAGCTAAACCTTCTACATTCCATTGATTTGAAGCTAAACCTTCTACCTCTTATTGTTTTGAAGCTAAACCTTCTACATCGCAATGATTTGCAGCTATATCATGTGATTCGCATGGATTTGAAGCTAACTCGTTCGTTTCGCCTGCAGTTGAATCTACATTACTTATATCGCTAGTATTTGAAGCTAAATCATGTGTATCGCGAGGATTTTGAAGCTAACTCCTTAGATTAGTCTTCATTTGAAGCTATATCAGTTACACCCCAAGTGTTTGAAGCTATATCATTTGTTTCGCATGGATTTGAAGCTAAACCTTCTTCATCGCATTGATTTGCAGCTAAATAATGTGTTTCGCATGGATTTGAAGCTAAACCTTCTACATCGCACTGATTTGCAGCTGAATCATGTGTTTCGCATGGATTTGAAGCTGAACCTACTACATCACATTGATTTGAAGCTAAATCTTGTGTATCGCATGGATTTGAAGCAAACCATCTACATCGCATTGATTTGCAGCTGAATCATGAGCTTCGCATGGATTTGAAGCTAACTAGTTCGATTCGCCTGTATTTGAAGCTAGATCACTTATATCGCAAGTATTTGAAGCTAAATCATGTGTATCGCGTGGATTTTGAAGCTAACTCGTTTGATTAGTCTTCATTTGAAGCTATATCACTTACACCCCAAGTGTTTGAAGCTATATCATTTGTTTCGCATGGATTTGAAGCTAAACCTTCTTCATCGCATTGATTTGCAGCTAAATCATGTGTTTCGCATGGATTTGAAGCTAACTCGTTCGTTGCGCATGCAGTTCAATCTTAATAAAGTATATCACAAGTATTTGAAGCTAAACCATTTGATTCGCATGGATTTGAAGCTAAGCCTTCTACTTCGCATTAATTGGAAGTTAAATCACGTGTTTTGCATGGATTTGAAGCTAAACCTTCTACATCGCATTGATTTGAAGCTAAATCATGTGTTTCGCATGCAGTTGAAGCTAAATCATGTCTTTCACAAGTATTTGAAGATGAACCATTTGAATCGCATTGATTTGAAACCGAGCCTTCTACTTCGCACTGATTTGCAGCTAAATAATGTGTTTCGCATGGATATGAAGCTAAACCTTCTACATCGCATTGATTTGCAGCAGAATCATGTGTTTCGCATTGATATGAAGCTGAACCTTCTACATCGAATTGATTTGAATCTAAATCATGTGTTTCGTATGGATTTGAAGCTAAACCTTAACATCGCATTGATTTGAAGCTAAACCTTCTACATTCTATTGATTTGAAGCTAAACCTTCTACCTCTTATTGTTTTGAAGCTAAACCTTCTACATCGCAATGATTTGCAGCTAAATCATGTGATTCGCATGGATTTGAAGCTAACTCGTTCGTTTCGCCTGCAGTTGAATCTACATTACTTATATCGCTAGTATTTGAAGCTAAATCATGTGTATCGCGAGGATTTTGAAGCTAACTCCTTTGATTAGTCTTCATTTGAAGCTATATCACTTACACCCCAAGTGTTTGAAGCTATATCATTTGTTTCGCATGGATTTGAAGCTAAACCTTCTTCATCGCATTAATTTGCAGCTAAATCATGTGTTTCGCATGGATTTGAAGCTAACTCGTTCGTTGCGCATGCAGTTCAATCTTAATAAAGTATATCACAAGTATTTGAAGCTAAACCATTTGATTCGCATGGATTTGAAGCTAAGCCTTCTACTTCGCATTAATTGGAAGTTAAATCACGTGTTTTGCATGGATTTGAAGCTAAACCTTCTACATCGCATTGATTTGAAGCTAAATCATGTGTTTCGCATGCAGTTGAAGCTGAACCTTCTACATCGCATTGATTTGCAGCTGAATCATGTGTTTCGTATGGATTTGAAGCTAAACCTTAACATCGCATTGATTTGAAGCTAAACCTTCTACATTCTATTGATTTGAAGCTAAACCTTCTACCTCTTATTGTTTTGAAGCTAAACCTTCTACATCGCAATGATTTGCAGCTAAATCATGTGATTCGCATGGATTTGAAGCTAACTCGTTCGTTTCGCCTGCAGTTGAATCTACATTACTTATATCGCTAGTATTTGAAGCTAAATCATATGTATCGCGAGGATTTTGAAGCTAACTCCTTAGATTAGTCTTCATTTGAAGCTATATGACTTACACCCCAAGTGTTTGAAGCTATATCATTTGTTTCGCATGGATTTGAAGCTAAACCTTCTTCATCGCATTAATTTGCAGCTAAATCATGTGTTTCGCATGGATTTGAAGCTAACTCGTTCGTTGCGCATGCAGTTCAATCTTAATAAAGTATATCACAAGTATTTGAAGCTAAACCATTTGATTCGCATGGATTTGAAGCTAAGCCTTCTACTTCGCATTAATTGGAAGTTAAATCACGTGTTTTGCATGGATTTGAAGCTAAACTTTCTCCATCGCATTGATTTGAAGCTAAATCATGTGTTTCGCATGCAGTTGAAGCTAAATCATGTCTTTCACAAGTATTTGAAGATGAACCATTTGAATCGCATTGATTTGAAACCGAGCCTTCTACTTCGCACTGATTTGCAGCTAAATAATGTGTTTCGCATGGATATGAAGCTAAACCTTCTACATCGCATTGATTTGCAGCCGAATCATGTGTTTCGCATTGATTTGAAGCTGAACCTTCTACATCGCATTGATTTGCAGCTGAATCATGTGTTTCGTATGGATTTGAAGCTAAACCTTAACATCGCATTGATTTGAAGCTAAACCTTCTACATTCTATTGATTTGAAGCTAAACCTTCTACCTCTTATTGTTTTGAAGCTAAACCTTCTACATCGCAATGATTTGCAGCTAAATCATGTGATTCGCATGGATTTGAAGCTAACTCGTTCGTTTCGCCTGCAGTTGAATCTACATTACTTATATCGCTAGTATTTGTAGCTAAATCATGTGTATCGCGAGGATTTTGAAGCTAACTCCTTAGATTAGTCTTCATTTGAAGCTATATCACATACACCCCAAGTGTTTGAAGCTATATCATTTGTTTCGCATGGATTTGAAGCTAAACCTTCTTCATCGCATTGATTTGCAGCTAAATCATGTGTTTCGCATGGATTTGAAGCTAACTCGTTCGTTGCGCATGCAGTTCAATCTTAATAAAGTATATCACAAGTATTTGAAGCTAAACCATTTGATTCGCATGGATTTGAAGCTAAGCCTTCTACTTCGCATTAATTGGAAGTTAAATCACGTGTTTTGCATGGATTTGAAGCTAAACCTTCTACATCGCATTGATTTGAAGCTAAATCATGTGTTTCGCATGCAGTTGAAGCTAAATCATGTCTTTCACAAGTATTTGAAGATGAACCATTTGAATCGCATTGATTTGAAACCGAGCCTTCTACTTCGCACTGATTTGCAGCTAAATAATGTGTTTCGCATGGATATGAAGCTAAACCTTCTACATCGCATTGATTTGCAGCCGAATCATGTGTTTCGCATTGATTTGAAGCTGAACCTTCTACATCGCATTGATTTGCAGCTGAATCATGTGTTTCGTATGGATTTGAAGCTAAACCTTAACATCGCATTGATTTGAAGCTAAACCTTCTACATTCTATTGATTTGAAGCTAAACCTTCTACCTCTTATTGTTTTGAAGCTAAACCTTCTACATCGCAATGATTTGCAGCTAAATCATGTGATTCGCATGGATTTGAAGCTAACTCGTTCGTTTCGCCTGCAGTTGAATCTACATTACTTATATCGCTAGTATTTGAAGCTAAATCATGTGTATCGCGAGGATTTTGAAGCTAACTCCTTAGATTAGTCTTCATTTGAAGCTATATCACTTACACCCCAAGTGTTTGAAGCTATATCATTTGTTTCGCATGGATTTGAAGCTAAACCTTCTTCATCGCATTGATTTGCAGCTAAATCATGTGTTTCGCATGGATTTGAAGCTAACTCGTTCGTTGCGCATGCAGTTCAATCTTAATAAAGTATATCACAAGTATTTGAAGCTAAACCATTTGATTCGCATGGATTTGAAGCTAAGCCTTCTACTTCGCATTAATTGGAAGTTAAATCACGTGTTTTGCATGGATTTGAAGCTAAACCTTCTACATCGCATTGATTTGAAGCTAAATCTTGTGTTTCGCATGCTGTTGAAGCTAAATCATGTCTTTCACAAGTATTTGAAGATGAACCATTTGAATCGCATTGATTTGAAACCGAGCCTTCTACTTCGCACTGATTTGCAGCTGAATCATGTGTTTCGCATGGATTTGAAGCTGAACCTACTACATCACATTGATTTGAAGCTAAATCTTGTGTATCGCATGGATTTGAAGCAAACCATCTACATCGCATTGATTTGCAGCTGAATCATGTGCTTCGCATGGATTTGAAGCTAACTCGTTCGATTCGCCTGTATTTGAAGCTAGATCACTTATATCGCAAGTATTTGAAGCTAAATCATGTGTGTCGCATGATTTGAAGCTAAACCTTCTACATCGCATTGATTTGCAGCTGAATCATGTGTTTCGCATCGATTTGAAGCTGAACCTTCAACATCGCATTGATTTGCAGCTGAATCATGTGTTTCGCATGGATTTGAAGCTAACTCGTTCGATTCGCCTGTATTTGAAGCTAGATCACTTATATCGCAAGTATTTTAAGCTAAATCATGTGTTTCGCATGGATTTGAATCTAACACGTTCGTTGCGCATGCAGTTCAATCTAAATAACGTATATCACAAGTATTTGAAGCTAAACCATTTGATTCGCATGGATTTGAAGCTTAGCCTTCTACTTCGCATTAATTGGAAGTTAAATCACGTGTTTAGCATGGATTTGAAGCTAAACCTTCTACATCGCATTGATTTGAAGCTAAGTCATGTGTCTCGCATGGATTTGAAGCTAACTCGTTCGTTTCGCCTCCATTTGTAACTATGTCACATATATCGCAAGTATTTGAAGCTAAATCACATGTGCCGCATGGATTTGAAGCTGAACCTACTACATCCCATTGATTTGAAGCTAAATCTTGTTTATCGCATGGATTTGAAGCTAAACCTTCTACATCGCATTGATTTGAAGCTAAATCATTTGTTTCGCATGGATTTGAATCTAAGCCTTGTCCTTCGCATTAATTGGAAGTTAAATCACGTGTTTTGCATGGATTTGAAGCTAAACCTTCTACATCGCATTGGTTTGAAGCTAAATCATGTGTATCTCATGGATTTAAAGCTAACTCGTTCGTTTCGCATGCAGTTGTAGCTAAATAATGAATATCACAAGTATTTGTAGCTAAACCTTTTGTTTCGCATGGATTTGAAGCTACGCCTTCTACTTCGCATTGATTTGAAGCTAAATCATTTGTTTCGCATGGATTTGAATCTAAGCCTTGTCCTTCGAATTGATTTGAAGCCAAATCATGTGTTTCGCATCGATTTGAAGCTAACTCGTTCGTTTCGCCTGCATTTGAAACTATATCACTTATATCGCAAGTATTTGAAGCTATATCATTTGTTTCGCATGGATTTGAAGCTAAACCTTCTACATCGCATTGATTTGCAGCTAAATCATGTGTTTCGCTTGGATTTGATGGTAACTCATTTGTTTCGCATGCAGTTGAAGATATATCACTTATATCGCAAGTAGTTGAAGCTATATCATTTGTTTCGCATGGATTTGAAGCTAAACCTTCTACATCGCATTGATTTGAAGCTAAATCATGTGTTTCGTATGGATTTGAAGCTAACTCGTTTATATCGCATGCAGTTGTAGCTAAATAATGTATATCACAAGTATTTGTAGCTAAACCATTTGTTTCGCATGGATTTGAAGCTAAGCCTTCTACTTCGCATTGATTTGAAGCTAAATCATTTGTTTCGCATGGAATTGAATCTAAGCCTTGTACTTCGAGTTGATTTGAAGCTAAATCATGTGTTTCGCATGGATTTGAAGCTAAAGCTTGTACATCGCATTGATTTGAAGCTTATTCGTGTGTTTTGCATGGATTTGAATCTAACTCGTTTGTTTCCCCTGCATTTGAAGCTATATCAATTATATCGCAATTATCAGACGCTAAATCATTTTTTTCGCATGGATTTGAAGCTAAATCTTCTACATCGCATTGATTTGCAGCTTAATCATGTGCATTGCATGGATTTGAAGCTAACTCGTTTGTTTCCCCTGCATTTGAAGCTATATCACTTATATAACAAGTATCTGATGCTAAATCATTTGTTTCGCATGGATTTGAAGCTAAACCTTCTACATCGCATTGATTTGAAGCTAAATTATGTGTTTCGCATGGATTTGAAGCTAACTCGTTCGTTGCGCATGCAGTTCAATCTAAATAACGTATATCACAAGTATTTGAAGCTAAACCATTTGATTCGCATGGATTTGAATCTAAGCCTTGTCCTTCGAATTGATTTGAAGCTAAATCATGTGTTTCGCATGGATTTGAAGCTAACTCGTTCGTTTCGCCTGTATTCGAAGCTATATCACTTATATCGCAAGTTGTTGAAGCTAAATCATGTGTTTCGTATGGATTTGAAGCTAAACCTTCTACATCGCATTGATTTGAAGCTAAGCCTTCTATATTCTATTGATTTGAAGCTAAACCTTCTACCTCTTATTGATTTGAAGCTAAACCTTCTACATCGCATTGATTTGAAGATAAATCGTGTGTTTCGCATTGATTTGAAGCTAACTCGTTAGTTTCGCATGCAGTTGTAGCTAAATAACGTATATCACAAGTATTTGAAGCTAAACCATTTGATTCGCATGGATTTGAAGCTAAGCCTTCTACTTCGCATTAATTGGAAGTTAAATCACGTGTTTTGCATGGATTTGAAGCTAAACCTTCTACATCGCATTGATTTGAAGATGAGTCATGTGTTTCGCATGGATTTGAAGCTAACTAGTTTGTGTCGCATGCAGTTGAAGCTAAATCATGTATATCACAAGTATTTGAATCTAAACCATTTGATTCGCATGGGATTTGATGCTAAGCCTTCTACTTCACACTGACTTGATGCTAAATCATGCCTTTCGCATGAATTTGAAGCTAACTCGTTTGTTTCGCACGCAGTTGAATCTGATTCATGTATATCACAAGTATTTGAAGCCAAACCATTTGTTTCGCATGGATTTAAATCTAACTCGTTTGTTTCGCATGCAGTTGTAGCTAAATAATGTATATCACAAATATTTGTAGCTAAACCATTTGTTTCGCATGGATTTGAATCTAAGCCTTCTACTTCGCATTGATTTGAAGCTATATCATTTGTTTCGCATGGAATTGTAGCTACCTTGTTTGTTCCTTCTGCTTTTGAAGCTATATCACTTATATCGCAAGTATTTGAAGCTAAATCATACGTGTCGCATAGATTTGAAGCTGAACCTTCTACATCGCATTGATTTGAAGCTAAATCTTGTGTATCGCATGGATGTGAAGCTAAACCTTCTATATCGCAATGATTTGAAGCTAAATCATGTGTGTCGCATGGATTTGAAGCTAACTCGTTTGTTTCGCATGCAGTTGTAGCTAAATAATTTATATCACAAGTATTTGCAGCTATACCATTTATTTCGCATGGATTTGAAGCTAAACCTTCTACATCCCATGGATTTGAAGCTGAATCATGTGTTTGGCATGGGTTTGAAGCTAAACCTTCTACGTCGCATTGATGTGCAGCTGAATCATGTGTTTCGCATCGATTTGAAGCTAACTCGTTCGTTTCGCCTGCATTTGAAACTATATCACTTATATCGCAAGTATTTGAAGCTATATCATTTGTTTCGCATGGATTTGAAGCTAAACCTTCTACATCGCATTGAGTTGCAGCTAAATCATGTGTTTCGCTTGGATTTGATGGTAACTCATTTGTTTCGCATGCAGTTGAAGATATATCACCTATATCACAAGTGTTTGAAGCTCAATCATTTGTATCGCATGGATTTGAAGCAAACCATCTACATCCCATGGATTTGAATCTAAATCATGCTTTTGGCATGGATTTGAAGCTAAACCTTCTACATCGCATTGATTTGCAGCTGAATCATGTGTTTCGCTTGGATTTGAAGCTAAACCTTCTACATCGCATTGATTTGAAGGTAAATCGTATGTTTCGCATGGATTTGAAGCTAACTCGTTCGTTTCGCATGCAGTTGTAGCTAAATAATGTATATTACAAGTATTTGTAGCTAAACCATTTGTTTCGCATGGATTTGAAGCTAAACCTTCTACATCGCATTGATTTGCAGCTAAATCATGTGTTTCGCATGGACTTGAAGCTAACTCGTTTGTGTCACATGCAGCTGAAGCAATATCACCTATTTCCGAAGTGTTTGAAGCTCAATCGTTTGTTCCGCGTGGATTTGAAGCTAAACCTTCTACATCGCATTGATTTGATGCTAAATCATTTGTTTCGCATGGATTTGATGCTAAACCTTCTACATCGCATTGATTTGCAGCTAAATCATGTGTTTCGCATGGACTTGAAGCTAACTCGTTTGTGTCACATGCAGCTGAAGCAATATCACCTATTTCCGAAGTGTTTGAAGCTCAATCGTTTGTTCCGCGTGGATAGGAAGCTAAACCTTCTACATAGAATTGATTTGAACCCTAATCATGTGTTTTGCATGGATTTGAAGCTAACTCGTTTGTTTCCCCAGCATTTGAAGCTGTATCACTTATATCGCAAGTATCTGACGCTAAATCATTTGTGTCGCATGGATTTGAAGCTAAACCTTCTACATCGCATTGATTTGCAGCTTAATCCTGTGCATTGCATGGATTTGAAGCTAACTCGGTTGTTTCCCCTGCATTTGAAGCTATATCACTTATATCGCAAGTATCTGACGCTAAATCATTTGTGTCGCATGGATTTGAAGCTAAACCTTCTACATCGCATTGATTTGAAGCTTAATCATGCGTTTTGCATGGATTTGAAGCTAACTCGTTTGTTTCCCCAGCATTTGAAGCTATATCACTTATATCGCAAGTATCTGACGCTAAATCATTTGTGTCGCATGGATTTGAAGCTAAACCTTCTACATCGCATTGATTTGCAGCTTAATCCTGTGCATTGCATGGATTTGAAGCTAACTCGGTTGTTTCCCCTGCATTTGAAGCTATATCACTTATGTCGCAAGTATCTGACGCTAAATCATTTGTTTCGCATGGATTTGAAGCTAAACCTCTACATCGCATTGATTTGCAGCTGAATCATGTGTTTCGCTTGGATTTGAAGCTAAACCTTCTACATCGCATTGATTTGAAGCTAAATCGTGTGTTTCGCATGGATTTGAAGATAACTCGTTCGTTTCGCATGCAGTTGTAGCTAAATAATGTATATCACAAGTATTTGTAGCTAAACCATTTGTTTCGAATGGATTTGAAGCTAAACCTTCTACATCGCATTGATTTGCAGCTAAATCATGTGTTTCGCTTGGATATGAAGCTAAACCTTCTACATAGAATTGATTTGAACCCTAATCATGTGTTTTGCATGGATTTGAAGCTAACTCGTTTGTTTCCCCAGCATTTGAAGCTATATCACTTATATCGCAAGTATCTGACGCTAAATCATTTGTGTCGCATGGATTTGAAGCTAAACATCCTACATCGCGTTGATTTGAAGCTTAATCATGTGCCTCGCATGGAATTGAAGCTACCTCGTTTGTTCCTACAGTATTTGCAGCTATATCACTTATATCGCTAGTATCTGACGCTAAATCATTTGTGTCGCATGGAATTGAAACTAAGCCTTCTACATCGCATTGATTTGAAGCTAAACCTTCTACATCGCATTGATTTGAAGCTAAATTATGTGTTTCGCATGGAGTTGACGCTAACTCGTTCGTTTCGCCTGCAGTTGAATCTACATTACTTATATCGCTAATATTTGAAGCTAAATCATGTGTATCGCGTGGATTTTGAAGCTAACTCGTTTGATAAGCCTCCTTTGAAGCTATATCACTTACACCCCAAGTGTTTGAAGCTATATCATTTGTTTCGCATGGATTTGAAGCTAAACCTTCTTCATCGCATTGATTTGCAGCTAAATCATGTGTTTCGCATAAATTTGAAGCTAACTCGTTTGTTTCCCCTGCATTTGAAGCTATATCACTTATATCGCAAGTATCTGACGCTAAATCATTTGTGTCGCATGGAATTGAAGCTAAACCTTCTACATCGCATTGATTTGAAGCTAAACCTTCTACATCGCATTGATTTGAAGCTAAACCTTCTACATCGCATTGATTTGAAGCTAAACCTTCTACATCGCATTGATTTGAAGCTAAATTATGTGTTTCGCATGGAGTTGAAACTAACTCGTTTGTTTCGCATTCATTTGAAATTATATCCCTTATATCGCATGTATCTGATGCGAAATCATATGTGTCGCATGGATTTGAAGCTAAGCCTTCTACTTCGCATTGATTTGAAACTAAATCATGTATTTCGCTTGGATTTGAAGCTAACTAGTTTGCTTGGCATGCAGTTGAAGCTAAATCATCTATATCACAAGTATTAGAAGCTAAACTATTTGTTTCGCATTTATTTGGAGCTAAGCCTTCTGCTTCGCATTGACTTGAAACTAAGTAATGTGTTTCCTTTAGATTTGATGCTAACGCGTTTGCTTCGCATGCTCTTGAAGCTAATTAATGTATATCACAAGTATTTGAAGCTGAATCATTTGTTTCGCACGAATATTAAGCTGAACCATGTGTTTCGCATGAATTTGAATCTAAATCATGTGTATCGCTTGGATTTGAAGCTAACTCGTTTGTTTCGCAAGCAGTTGAAAATATATCACTTATATTCGCAAGTATTTGAAGCCAAATCATACGTTTTGCATGGATTTGAAGCTAAGCCTTCTACTTCGCATGGATTTGAATCTAAATCATGTATTTTGCATGGATTTGTAGCTAACTCGTTTGTTTCGCATGAAGTTGAAGCTAAATCATGTATGTCGCAAGTATTTGAAGCTAAACCATTTGTTTCGCATTGATTTGAAACTAAGCATTCTACTTCGCATTGATGTGAAGCTAAGTCATGTGTTTCTCATGGATTTGAAACTATCTCGTTTGTTTCGCCTGCATTAGAAGCTATATCACTTATATCGCAAGTATTTGAAGCTAAATCATTTGTTTCGCGCGGAATTGATGCCAGACCTTCTACATCGCATTGATTTGAAGATAGATCATGTGTTTCGCTTGGATTTGAAGCCAAATCATGTGTTTCGCATGGATTTGAAGGTAACTGGTTTGTTGCCCGTGCATTTGAAGCTATATCATTTATATCGCAAGTATTTGAAGCTAAATCATTTGTTTCGCGCGGAATTGATGCTAGACCTTCTAGATCGCATTGATTTGATGATAGATCATGTGTTTCGCTTGGATTTGAAGCCAAATCATGTGTTTCGCATGGATTTGGAGATAACTGGTTTGTTGCCCATGCATTTGAAGCTATATCATTTATATCGCAAGTATCTGTAGCTAAATCATTTGTTTCTCATGGATTTGAAGTCAAACCATCTACATCGCATTGATTTGAAGCTGAATCAATCGTTTGGCTTGGATTTGAAGCTAACTCGTTTGTTCGGCATTCAGTTGAATCTGATTCATGTATATCACAAGTACTTGAAGCTAAACCAATAGTGTCGCATGGATTTGAAGCTAAGCATTCTACTTCGCATTGATTTGAAGCTAAATTATGTGTTCCGTTTGGATTTGAAGCTAACTCGTTTGTTTCGGATGGAGTTGAAGCTAAATTATGTAAATCACAAGTATTTGAAGCTAAACCATTTCATTCGCATGGATTTGTAGCTAAAACTTCTACCTCGCATTCATTTGAAGATAAATCATGTGTATTCGCATGGATTTTGAAGCTAACTCGTGTGTTCGGCATTCAGTTGAATCTGATTCATGTATATCACAAGTATTTGAAGCTAAACCAATAGTGTCGCATGGATTTGAAGCTATGCCTTCGTCTTCGCATTGATTTGAAGCTAAATTATGTGTTTCGCATGGATTTGAAGCTAACTCGTTTGTTTCGGTTGGAGTTGAAGCTAAATCATGTAAATCACAAGTATTTGAAGCCAAACCATTTGATTCGCATGGATTAGCAGCTAAGACTTCTACTTCGCATTGATTTGAAGATAAATCATGTGTATTCGCATGGATTTTGAAGCTAACTCGTTTGTTTCGCCTGCATTTGAAGCTAAATCGTGTCTTTCGCATGGATTTGAAGCGAACTCGTTTGTGTCGCCTGCATTTGAAGCTATATCACTTATATCGCAAGTATTTGAAGCTAAATCATTTGTTTCGCGCGGAATTGATGCTAGACCTTCTACATCGCATTGATTTGAAGATAGATCATGTGTTTCGCTTGGATTTGAAGCCAAATCATGTGTTTCGCATGTATTTGGAGATAACTGGTTTGTTGCCCATGCATTTGAAGCTATATCATTTATATCGCAAGTATCTGTAGCTAAATCATTTGTTTCTCATGGATTTGAAGTTAAACCATCTACATCGCATTGATTTGTAGCTAACTCAATCGTTTGGCTTGGATTTGAAGCTAACTCGTTTTTTCGGCATTCAGTTGAATCTGATTCATGTATGTCACAAGTATTTGAAGCTAAACAAATAGTGTCGCATAGATTTGAAGCCAAGCCTTCTACTTCGAATTGACTTGATGCTAAATTATGTGTTTCGCTTGGATTTGAAGCTAACTCGTTTGTTTCGGATGTAGTTGAAGCTATACCACTTATATCGCAAGTATTTGAATCTAAATCATTTGTTTCGCGCGGAATTGAAGCTAGACCTTCTACATCGCATTGATTTGAAGCTAGATCATGTGTTTCGCTTGGATTTGAAGCCAAATCATGTCTTTCGCATGGATTTGAAGATAACTCATTTGTTTCCCCTGCATTTGAAGCTATATCATTTATATCGCAAGTATCTGTAGCTAAATCATTTGTTTCTCATGGATTTGAAGCTAACTCGTTTGTTTCGCATGCAGTTGATGCTAAATCATGTATATCGCAAGTATCTGAACCTAAATCATTTGTTTCGCTCGAATTTGAATCTATTCCATGTGTTTCGCTTGAATTTTAAGCTAAATCATGTGCTTCGCATGGAATTGAAGCTAACTGGTTTGATTCGCCTTCATTTGAAGCTATATCACTTATATAGCAAGTATCTGATGCTAAATTATTTGTTTCGCATGGATTGGAAGCTAAACCTTCTTCATCGCATTGTTTTGCAGCTAAATCATGTGTTTCGTATGCATTTGAAGTTTAATCATGTGCTTCGCATGAATTTGAAACTAACTCGTTTGTTTCGCATGCAGTTGAACCTAAATGATTTATATCGCAAGTATTTGAAGCTAAATCGTTTGTTTCGAATGGATGTGAAGCTAGTTATTCTACTTCACATTGATTTGAAGCTAAATCATGTGTTTTGCATGAATGTGAAGGTAACTCGTTTGTGTTGCATGCATTTGAAGCTATATCATTTATATCGCAAGCATTTGAAGCTAAACCATTTGTTCCTCATGTATTTGAAGCTAAGCCTTCCACTTCGCATATTTTGAAGCTAAATCATGTAATTCGCATGGATTTGAATGTAACTCGATTGTTTCGTGTGCATTTGATGCTATATCACATATATCGCAATTATCTGAAGATAAACCATTTGTTTCGCATGTATTTGAAGCTACACCATCTCCTTCGCATTGATTTGAAACTAAATAATGTATTTCGCATACATTTGAAGCTAACACGTTTGTGTCGTATGCAGTTGAAGCTAAATCATGTGTATCACAAGTATCTGAATCTTAACCATCTGTTTCGCATGAATATTAAGCTAAACCATGTGTTTCGTATGAATTTGAAGCTAAATGATGTGTTTCGCATGAATTTGAAGCTAACTCTTTTGTTTCACCTGCATTTTAAGCTAACTCACGTATATCGCAAGTATTTGAACATAAACCATTTGTTTCGCATGGATTCGAAGAAAAAACATCTACTTCGCATTCATTTGAAGCTAAATCATGTGTTTCGCATGGATTTGAAGCTAACTCGTTTGTTTCGCCTGCATTTGAAGCTTAATCATGTATATCACAAGTATTTGAAGCTAAGGCATTTGTTTCTCATGGATTTGAAGATAAACCTTCTATTTCGAATTGATTTGCAGCTAACTCGATCGTTTCGCATGCACTTGAAGCTATATCACTTATATTCCCATGTCTGTAGATAAATCATTTGTTTTTCATGTATTTGAAGCTAAGCCTTCCACTTCGCATTGATTTGTAGCTAAATCATTCGTTTCGCTTGGATTTGAAGCCAACTCGTTTATTTCGCATGCAGTTGAAGCTAAATCATGTATATCACAAGTATTTCAAGCTGAACCATTTGTTTCGAATGAATATTAAGCCAAACCATGTGTTTCGCATCAATATTAGTCTAAACCATGTGCTTCGCATGAATTTGAAGCTAAATCATGTATTTCGCTTGGATTTGAAGCTAACTAGTTTGCTTGGCATGCAGTTGAAGCTAAATCATCTATATCACAAGTATTAGAAGCTAAACTATTTGTTTCGCATTTATTTGGAGCTAAGCCTTCTACTTCGCATTGACTTGAAACTAAGTAATGTGTTTCCTTTAGATTTGATGCTAACGCGTTTGCTTCGCATGCTCTTGAAGCTAATTAATGTATATCACAAGTATTTGAAGCTGAATCATTTGTTTCGCACGAATATTAAGCTGAACCATGTGTTTCGCATGAATTTGAATCTAAATCATGTGTATCGCTTGGATTTGAAGCTAACTCGTTTGTTTCGCAAGCAGTTGAAAATATATCACTTATATTCGCAAGTATTTGAAGCCAAATCATACGTTTTGCATGGATTTGAAGCTAAGCCTTCTACTTCGCATGGATTTGAATCTAAATCATGTATTTTGCATGGATTTGTAGCTAACTCGTTTGTTTCGCATGCAGTTGAAGCTATATCATGTATATCACAAGTATTTGAAGCTAAAACATTTGTTTCGCATTGATTTGAAACTAAACCTTCTACTTCGCATTGATGTGAAGCTAAGTCATGTGTTTCTCATGGATTTGAAGCTATTTCGTTTGTTTCGCCTGCATTTGAAGCTATATCATTTATATCGCAAGTATTTGAAGCCAAACCATCTGTTCCTAATGTATTTGAAGCTAAGCCTTCCACTTCGCATTTTTTGAAGCTAAATCATGTAATTCGCTTGGATTTGAATCAAACTCGATTGTTTCGTGTGCATTTCATGCTATATCACATATATCGCAATTATCTCAAGACTAACCATTTGTTTCGCATGGATTTGAAGATAAGTCTTTTACTTCGCTTTGATTTGAAGCTAAACCATTTGTTTCGCATGGATTTGAAGCTAAACCATCTACTTCGCATTTATTTGAACTAAATCATGTATTTCGCATGGATTTGAATCTAACTCGATTGTTTCGCGTGCATTTGAAGCTATATCACATATATCGCAATTCCAGAGATAAATCATTTGTTTCTGATGTATTTGAAGCTAAGCCTTCTACTTCGCATTGATTTGAAGCTAAATCATGTGTTTCGCTTGGATTTGAAGCTAACTCGTTTGTTTCAACTGCATTTTAAGCTAACCCACATATATCGCAGGTATTTGAACATAAACCATTTGTTTCTCATGGATTCGGTGATCGGCCTTCTTCATCGCATTCATTTGAAGCTAAATCATGTGTTTCGCATGGATTTGATGCTAACTCGTTTGTTTCGCATGCAGTTGATGCTACATCATGTTTATCACAAGTATTTGATGCTAAACCATTTGTTTCGCATGGATTCGAAGAAAAAACATCTACTTCGCATTCATTTGAAGCTAAATCATGTGTTTCGCATGGATTTGAAGCTAACTAGTTTGTTTCGCCTGCATTTGAACCTTAATCATGTATATCACAAGTATTTGAAGCTAAGGCATTTGTTTGTCATGGATTTGAAGATAAACGTTCTATTTCGCATTGATTTGCAGCTAACTCGATCGTTTCGCATGCACTTGAAGCTATATCACTTATATTCCCATATCTGAAGATAAATCATTTGTTTTTCATGTATTTGAAGCTAAGCCTTCCACTTCGCATTGATTTGTAGCTAAATCATTCGTTTCGCATGGACATTCTACTTCGGATGGATTTGAAGCTAAATCATGTATTTCGCTTGGATTTGAAGCTAACTCGTTTGCTTGGCATGCAGTTGAAGCTAAATCATCTATATCACAAGTATTAGAAGCTAAACTATTTGTTTCGCATTTATTTGGAGCTAAGCCTTCTACTTCGCATTGACTTGAAATTAAATGACGTGTTCGCTTTGGATTTGAAGCTGACTCGTTTGTTTCGCAAGCTGTTGAAGCTAAATCATGTATAACACAAGTATTTGAAGCAGCACCATTTGTTTCGCATGAATATTAAGCTAAACCATGTGTTTCGCATTGATTTGCAGCTAAGCCTTCTACTTCGCATTGACTTGAAACTAAGTGATGTGTTTCCTTTAGATTTGATGCTAACGCGTTTGCTTCGCATGCTCTTGAAGCTAATTAATGTATATCACAAGTATTTGAACGTAAACCATTTGTTTCGCATGGATTCGAAGAAAAAACATCTACTTCGCATTCATTTGAAGCTAAATCATGTGTTTCGCTTGGATTTGAAGCTAACTCGTTTGTTTCGCCTGCATTTGAAGCTTTATCATGTATATCACAAGTATTTGAAGCTAAGACATTTGTTTCTCATGGATCTGAAGCTAAGGCTTCTACTTTGCATTGATTTGAAGCTATATTATGTGTTTCGTTTGATTTGAACCTAACTCGTTTGTTTCGCATGCCGGTGAAGCTAAATAATGTATAAAACAAGTATTTGAAGCTAAATCCTTCTACTTCGCATGGATTTGAATCTAAATCATGTATTTTGCATGGATTTGTAGCTAACTCGTTTGTTTCGCATGAAGTTGAAGCTAAATCATGTATATCACAAGTATTTGAAGCTAAACCAATTGTTTCGCATTGATTTGAAACTAAGCTTTCTACTTCGCATTGATGTGAAGCTAAGTCATGTGTTTCTCATGGATTTGAAACTATCTCGTTTGTTTCGCCTGCATTTGAAGCTATATCATTTATATCGCAAGTATTTGAAGCTAAACCATCTGTTCCTAATGTATTTGAAGCTAAGACTTCCACTTCGCATTTTTTGAAGCTAAATCATGTAATTCGCATGGATTTGAATCAAACTCGATTGTTTCGTGTGCATTTGATGCTATATCACATATATCGCAATTATCTCAAGACTAACCATTTGTTTCGCATGGATTTGAAGATAAGTCTTTTACTTCGCTTTGATTTGAAGCTAAACCATTTGTTTCGCATGGATTTGAAGCTAAACCATCTACTTCGCATTTATTTGAACTAAATCATGTATTTCGCATGGATTTGAATCTAACTCGATTGTTTCGCGTGCATTTGAAGCTATATCACATATATCGCAATTCCAGAGATAAATCATTTGTTTCTGATGTATATGAAGCTAAGCCTTCTACTTCGCATTGATTTGAAGCTAAATCATGTGTTTCGCTTGGATTTGAAGCTAACTCGTTTGTTTCAACTGCATTTTAAGCTAACCCACATATATCGCAGGTATTTGAACATAAACCATTTGTTTCTCATGGATTCGGAGATCGGCCTTCTTCATCGCATTCATTTGAAGCTAAATCATGTGTTTCGCATGGATTTGAAGCTAACTAGTTTGTTTCGCCTGCATTTGAAGCTTAATCATGTATATCACAAGTATTTGAAGCTAAGGCATTTGTTTGTCATGGATTTGAAGATAAACGTTCTATTTCGCATTGATTTGCAGCTAACTCGATCGTTTCGCATGCACTTGAAGCTATATCACTTATATTCCCATATCTGAAGATAAATCATTTGTTTTTCATGTATTTGGAGCTAAGCCTTCCACTTCGCATTGATTTGTAGCTAAATCATTCGTTTCGCATGGACATTCTACTTCGGATGGATTTGAAGCTATATCATGTATTTCGCTTGGATTTGAAGCTAACTCGTTTGCTTGGCATGCAGTTGAAGCTAAATCATCTATATCACAAGTATTAGAAGCTAAACTATTTGTTTCGCATTTATTTGGAGCTAAGCCTTCTACTTCGCATTGACTTGAAACTAAGTAATGTGTTTCCTTTAGATTTGATGCTAACGCGTTTGCTTCGCATGCTCTTGAAGCTAATTAATGTATATCACAAGTATTTGAAGCTGAATCATTTGTTTCGCACGAATATTAAGCTGAACCATGTGTTTCGCATGAATTTTAATCTAAATCATGTGTATCGCTTGGATTTGAAGCTAACTCGTTTGTTTCGCAAGCAGTTGAAAATATATCACTTATATTCGCAAGTATTTGAAGCCAAATCATACGTTTTGCATGGATTTGAAGCTAAGCCTTCTACTTCGCATGGATTTGAATCTAAATCATGTATTTTGCATGGATTTGTAGCTAACTCGTTTGTTTCGCATGCAGTTGAAGCTATATCATGTATATCACAAGTATTTGAAGCTAAAACATTTGTTTCGCATTGATTTGAAACTAAACCTTCTACTTCGCATTGATGTGAAGCTAAGTCATGTGTTTCTCATGGATTTGAAGCTATTTCGTTTGTTTCGCCTGCATTTGAAGCTATATCATTTATATCGCAAGTATTTGAAGCCAAACCATCTGTTCCTAATGTATTTGAAGCTAAGCCTTCCACTTCGCATTTTTTGAAGCTAAATCATGTAATTCGCTTGGATTTGAATCAAACTCGATTGTTTCGTGTGCATTTCATGCTATATCACATATATCGCAATTATCTCAAGACTAACCATTTGTTTCGCATGGATTTGAAGATAAGTCTTTTACTTCGCTTTGATTTGAAGCTAAACCATTTGTTTCGCATGGATTTGAAGCTAAACCATCTACTTCGCATTTATTTGAACTAAATCATGTATTTCGCATGGATTTGAATTTAACTCGATTGTTTCGCGTGCATTTGAAGCTATATCACATATATCGCAATTCCAGAGATAAATCATTTGTTTCTGATGTATTTGAAGCTAAGCCTTCTACTTCGCATTGATTTGAAGCTAAATCATGTGCTTCGCTTGGATTTGAAGCTAACTCGTTTGTTTCAACTGCATTTTAAGCTAACCCACATATATCGCAGGTATTTGAACATAAACCATTTGTTTCTCATGGATTCGGAGATCGGCCTTCTTCATCGCATTCATTTGAAGCTAAATCATGTGTTTCGCATGGATTTGATGCTAACTCGTTTGTTTCGCATGCAGTTGAAGCTAAATCATCTATATCACAAGTATTAGAAGCTAAACTATTTGTTTCGCATTTATTTGGAGCTAAGCCTTCTACTTCGCATTGACTTGAAATTAAATGACGTGTTCGCTTTGGATTTGAAGCTAACTCGTTTGTTTCGCAAGCTGCTGAAGCTAAATCATGTATAACACAAGTATTTGAAGCAGCAACATTTGTTTCGCATGAATATTAAGCTAAACCATGTGTTTCGCATTGATTTGCAGCTAAGCCTTCTACTTCGCATTGAATTCAAACTAAGTGATGTGTTTCCTTTAGATTTGATACTAACGCGTTTGCTTCGCATGCTCTTGAAGCTAATTAATGTATATCACAAGTATTTGAACGTAAACCATTTGTTTCGCATGGATTCGAAGAAAAAACATCTACTTCGCATTCATTTGAAGCTAAATCATGTGTTTCGCTTGGATTTGAAGCTAACTCGTTTGTTCGGCATTCAGTTGAATCTGATTCATGTATATCACAAGTATTTGAAGCTAAACCAATAGTGTCGCATGGATTTGAAGCTAAGCATTCTACTTCGCATTGATTTGAAGCTAAATTATGTGTTCCGTTTGGATTTGAAGCTAACTCGTTTGTTTCGGATGGAGTTGAATCTAAATTATGTAAATCACAAGTATTTGAATCTAAACCATTTCATTCCCATGGATTTGTAGCTAAGACTTCTACTTCGCATTGATTTGAAGATAAATCATGTGTATGCGCATGGATTTTGAAGCTAACTCGTTTGTTCGGCATTCAGTTGAATCTGATTCTTGTATATCACAAGTATTTGAAGCTAAACCAATAGTGTCGCAAGGATTTGAAGTTATGCCTTCGTCGTCGCATTGATTTGAAGCTAAATTATGTGTTTCGCTTGGATTTGAATCTAACTCGTTGATTTCGCAGGCATTTGAAGCTATATCACTTATATCGCAAGTATTTGAAGGTAAATCATTTGTTTCGCGCGGAATTGAAGCTAGACCTTCTACATCCCATTGATTTGAAGCTAGATCATGTGTTTCGCTTGGATTTGAAGCCAAATCATGTGTTTCGCATGGATTTGAAGGTAACTGGTTTGTTGCCCGTGCATTTGAAGCTATATCATTTATATCGCAAGTATTTGAAGCTAAATCATTTGTTTCGCGCGGAATTGATGCTAGACCTTCTACATCGCATTGATTTGAAGATAGATCATGTGTTTCGCTTGGATTTGAAGCCAAATCATGTGTTTCCCATGGATTTGGAGATAACTGGTTTGTTGCCCATGCATTTGAAGCTATATCATTTATATCGCAAGTATCTGTAGCTAAATCATTCGTTTCGCATGGATTTGAAGCTAAGTCTTCTACTTCGCATTGATTTGAAGCTAAATCATGTGTTTCGCATGGATTTGAAGATAATTCGTTTGTTCTGTCTGCAATTGAAGCTATATCACTAATATCGAGAGTATTTGAAGCTAAATCATTTGTTTCGTATAGATTTGATGCTAAACCTTCTACATCGCGTTCATTTGAAACCAAATCATGTGTTTCGCTTTGATATGAAGCTAAGTCATTTGTTTCGCATGGATTTGAATCTAAGCCTTGTCCTTCGAATTGATTTGAAGCTAAATCATGTGTTTCGTATGGATTTGAAGCTAAACTGTCTATATCGCATTGATTTGAAGCTAAAGCTTCTTCATCGCACTGATTTGAAGCTAAATCATTTATTTCGCATGGATTTGAATCTAAGCCTAGTCCTTCGAATTGATTTGAAGCTAAATCATGTGTTTCGTATGGATTTGAAGCTAAACTGTCTATATCGCATTGATTTGAAGCTAAACCTTCTACATTCTATTGATTTGAAGCTTAACCTTCGACCTCTTATTGTTTTGATGCTAAACCTTCTACATCGCATTAATTTGAAGCTCAATCACTTGTTTCGCATGGATTTGAAGCTAAGCCCACTAGTTCGCATTGATTTGAAACTAAATCATGTGATTCGCATCGATTTGAAGTAATCTCCTTTGTTTCGCCTGCATATGAAGCTATATCACTTAAATCGCACGTATTTGATGTAGATCATTTGTTTCGCATGGATTCGAAGCTAATTCTTCTACATCGCATTGATTTGAAGATAAATCATGTTTTTCGAATGGTTTGAAGCTAACTCGTTTGTTTCGCCTGCATCTGAAGATATATCATTAATTTCGGAAGTACTTGAAGGTAAATCATTTTTTTCGCATGAATTTAAAGCTGAATCATGCGTTTCGCATGGATTTGAAGCTAACTCGTTTGTTTCGAATGCAATTGAATCTATATCACTTATATCGCAATTATTTGAAGCTACATCATTTGTTCCGCATGGATTTGAAGCTACGCCTTCTACTTCGCATTGATTTGTTAGCTAAATCATTTGTTTCGCGTGGATTTGGAGCTACCTCGTTTGTTTCTCATGCAGTTGAAGCTAAATCATGTATGTCACAAGTATTTGAAGCAAAACCATTTGGTCCGCATGGATTTGAAGCTAAGCCTTTTACTTCGCATTGATTTGAAGCTGAATCATGTGTTTCGCATGGATTTTAAGCTAACATGTTTGTTTCACATGCAGTTGAAGCTAAATCATGTACATCACAAGTATTTGGCGCTGAACCATTCGTTTCGCATGAATATTAAGCTAAACCATGTGTTTCGCATGCAGTTGAAGCTAAATCATGTATTTTACAAGTATTTGAAGCCGAACCATTTGATTCGCATGGATTTGAAGCTGAGCCTCCTACTTCGCAATGATTTGAATCTAAAACATGTGTCTCGCTTGGATTCGAAGCTAAGCCTTCTACTTCGCATTGATTTGAAGCTAAATCATGTGTTTCGCTTGGATTTGAAGCTAACACGTTCGTTTCACATGCAGTTGAAACGAAATTATGTATATCACAAGTATTTGAAGCTGAACCATTTGATTCGTATGGATTTGAACCTAAGCCAACTACGTCGCATTGATTTGAAGCCTAATCATTTGTTTCGCGTGGATTTGAAGGTAACTCGTTTGTTTCGCATGCAGTTGAATCTAAATCATGCATTTCACAAGTATTTGAAGCCGAACAATTAGATTCGCATGGATTTGAAGCTTAGCCTTCTACTTCGCACTGATTTGAAGCTAAATCATGTGTCTCGCTTGGATTTGAAGCTAAACCTTCTACTTCGAATTGATTTGAATCTAAATCATGTATTTCGCATGGATTTGAAGCTAACTCGTTTGTTTCGCCTGCATTTGAAGCTATATCACTTATATTCGCAAGTATTTGAAGCTAAATCTTCTGTTCCGCATGATATTGAAGCTAAGCTCTCTACTTCGTATTGATTTGAAGCTAAATCATGTGTTTCGCATGGATTTGAAGCTAACCCGTTTGTTTCGCCTGCATTGGAAGCTATATCACTTATATTCTCTAGTATTTGAAGCTAAATCTTTTGTTTCGCATGGATTTGAAGCTAAGCCTTCCACTAAGAATTTACTTGAAACTGAATCACTTGTTTCGCATGGATTTGAAGCCAATTCGTGTGTTTCGTCTGCATTTGAAGCCGTATCCCTTATATTCGCAAGTATTTGAAGCTCAATCACTTGTTTCGCATGGATTTGAAGCTAAGCCCACTACTTCGCATTGATTTGAAACTAAATCATGTGATTCGCATCGATTTGAAGTAATCTCCTTTGTTTCGCATGCATATGAAGCTATATCACTTAAATCGCACGTATTTGATGTAGATCATTTGTTTCGCATGGATTCGAAGCTAATTCTTCTATATCGCATTGATTTGAAGATAAATCATGTTTTTTGCATGGATTTGAAGCTAACTCGTTTGTTTCGCCTGCATTTGAAGATATATCATTAATATCGGAAGTACTTGAAGGTAAATCATTTATTTCGCATGAATTTAATGCTGTGTTTCATCATTAATCATGAGTTTCGCATGGATTAGAAGCTAACTGGTTTGTTTCGCCTGCATTTGATGCTATATCATTTATATCGCAAGTATTTGAAGCTAAATGATTTGTGTCGCATGGATTTGAAGCTACGCCTTTTACTTCGCATTGATTTGAAGCTGAATCATGTGTTTCGCTTGGATTTTAAGCTAACATGTTTGTTTCACATGCAGTTGAAGCTAAATCATGTATATCACAAGTATTTGGAGCAGAACCATTCGTTTCGCATGAATATTAAGCTAAACTATGTGTTTCGCATGCAGTTGAAGCTAAATCATGTATTTTAGCAGTATTTGAAACCGAACCATTTGATTCGCATGGATTTGAAGCTGAGCCTTCTACTTCGCACTGATTTGAAGCTAAAACATTTGTCTCGCTGGATTTGAAGCTAAGCCTTCTACTTCGAATTGATTTCAAGCTAAATCATGTATTTCGCATGGATCTGAAGCTAACTCGTTTGTTTCGCCAGCATTTTAAGCAATATCACTTATATTCGCAATTATTTGCAGCTAAATCATGTGTTTCGCATGGACTTGAAGCTAACTCGTTTGTTTCGCATGCAGATGAAGCTATATCACCTATATCCGATGTGTTTGAAGCTCAATCGTTTATTCCGCATGGATTTGAAGCTAATCCTTCTACTTCGCATTGATTTGAAACTACATCATGTGCATCGCATGGATTTTGAAGCTAACTCGTTTGATTCGTCTGCATTTGAAGCTATATCAATTATATCCCAAGTGTTTGAATTTAAATCATTTGTATTGCGTGGATTTGAAGCTAAACCTTCTACATCGCATTGATTTGAAGCTTAATCATGTGTTTTGCTTGGATTTGAAGGTAACTCGTTTGTTTCCCCTGCATTTGAAGCTATATCACTTATATCGCAAGTATCTGAGGCTAAATCATTTGTGTCGCATGGAATTGAAGCTAAACCTTCTACATCGCATTGATTTGAAGCTAAACCTTCTACATCGCATTGATTTGAAGCTAAATTATGTGTTTCGCATGGAGTTGAAGCTAACTCGTTTGATTCGTCTGCATTTGAAGCTATATCAATTATATCCCAAGTGTTTGAATTTAAATCATTTGTATTGCGTGGATTTGAAGCTAAACCTTCTACATCGCATTGATTTGAAGCTTAATCATGTGTTTTGCTTGGATTTGAAGGTAACTCGTTTGTTTCCCCTGCATTTGAAGCTATATCACTTATATCGCAAGTATCTGAGGCTAAATCATTTGTGTCGCATGGAATTGAAGCTAAACCTTCTACATCGCATTGATTTGAAGCTAAACCTTCTACATCGCATTGATTTGAAGCTAAATTATGTGTTTCGCATGGAGTTGAAGCTAACTCGTTTGTTTCGCATTCATTTGAAGTTATATCACTTATATCGCATGTATCTGATGCTAAACCATTTGTGTGGCATGGATTTGAAACTAAACCGTCTACATCGCATTGATTTGAAGCTTAATCATGTGTTTTGCATGGATTTGAAGCTAACTCGTTCGATGCGCATGCAGTTTAGTCTAAATAACGTATATCGCAAGAATTTGAAGCTAAACCATGTGTTTCGCATGGATTTGAAGCTACCTCGTTTGTTCCTCCAGCTGTTGAAGCTATATCACATATATAGCAAGTATTTGAAGCTAAATCATATGTGTCCCATGGATTTGAAGCTGAACCTTCTACATCGCATTGATTTGAAGCTAAATCTTGTGTATCGCATGGATTTGAAGCTAAACCTTCTACATCACATTGATTTGCAGCTAAATCATGTGTTTCGCATGGATTTGAAGCTAACTCGTTCGTTTTTCCTGCAGTTGAATCCACTTCATTTATATCGCAAGTATTTGAGGCTAAAACATGTGTATCGCGTGGATTTTGAAGCTAACTCGTTTGATTAGTCTGCATTTGAAGCTATATCACTTATACCCCAAGTGTTTGAAGCTAAATCATTTGTTTCGCATGGATTTGAAGCTAAACCTTCTACATCACATTGATTTGAAGCTAAATCATGTGTTTCGCTTGGATTTGAAGCTAACTCGTTTGTTTCGCATGCAGTTGTAGCTAAATAATATATATCACAAGTATTTGTAACTAAACCATTTGTTTCGCATGGATTTCAAGCTAAACCTTCTACATCACATTGATTTGAAGCTAAATCATGTGTTTCGCTTGGATTTGAAGCTAAATCTTCTACATCGAATTGACTTGAAGCTAAATCTTGTGTTTCGCATGGATTTGAAGCTAACTCGTTCGTTGCGCATGCAGTTAAATCTAAATAACGTTTATCACAAGTGTTTGTATCTAAACCATTTCTTTTGAATTTATTTGAACCTAAGCCTTGTACTTCGAGTTGATTTGAAGCTAAATCATGTGTTTCGCATGGAATTTGAAGCTAAACCTTCTACATCGCATTGATTTGCAGCGAAACCATGTGTTTCGCATGGGCTTGAAGCTAACTCGTTTGTTTCGCATGCAGTTGTAGCTAAATAATGTATATCACAAGTATTTGTACTTAAACCATTTGTTTCGCATGGATTTGAAGCTAAACTTTCTAGATCGCATTGATTTGAAGCTAAATCATTTGTTTCGCATGGAATTGAAGCTACCTCGTTTGTTCCTCCAGCTGTTGAAGCTATATCACATATATCGCAAGTATTTGAAGCTAAATCATATGTGTCCCATGGATTTGAAGCTGAACCTTCTACATCGCATTGATTTCAAGCTAAATCTTGTGTATCGCTTGGATTTTAAGCTAAATCTTCTACATCGCATTGACTTGAAGCTAAATCATGTGTTTCGCGTTGATTTGAAGCTAACTCGTTTGTTGCGCTGCATTTGAAGCTATATAACTCATATCGCAAGTATCTCAAGCTAAATCATTTGTGTCGCATTGTTTTTTAAGCTGAACCTTCTACATCGCATTGATTTGAAGCTAAATCTTGTGTATCGCATGGATTTGAAGCTAAACCTTCTACATCGCATTGATTTGAATCTAAATCATGTGTTTCGCATGGATTTGAAGCTAACTCGTATGTTTCGCATGCGGTTGTAGCTAAATAATGTATATCACAAGTATTTGTAGCTAAACCATTTGTTTCGCATGGATTTGAAGCTAAGCCTTCTACTTCGAATTGATTTGAAGCTAAATCGTGTGTTTCGCATGGATTTGAAGCTAACTCGTTCGATGCGCATGCAGTTAAGTCTAAATAACGTATATCACAAGTATTTGAAGCTAAACCATTTGTTTCGCATGGATTTGAAGCTAAGCCTTCTACTTCGCATTAATTGGAAGCTAAATCACGTGTTTTGAATGGATTTGAAGCTAAACCTTCCACATCACATTGATTTGAAGCTAAATCATGTGTTTCGCATGGATGTGAAGCTAACTCGTTTGTTTCGCATGCAGTTGGAGCTAAATCATGTCTTTCACAAGTATTTGAAGATGAACCGTTTGAATCGCATGGATTTGAACCTGAGCCTTCAACTTCGCACTGATTTGCAGCTAAATAATGTGTTTCGCATGGATTTGAAGATAAACTTTCAACATCCCATTGATTTGAAGCTAAATCATGTGTTTTGCATGGATTTGAAGCTGACTCGTTCGTTTCACCTCCATTTGAAACTATATCACTTATATCGCAAGCATTTGAAGCTAAATCATATGTGCCGCATGGATTTGAAGCTGAACCTACTACATCGCATTGATTTAAAGCTAAATCTTGTGTATCGCATGGATTTTGAAGCTAATCCTTCTACATCGCATTGATTTGAAGCTAAATCATTTGTTTCGCAAGGAATTGAAGCTACCTCGTTTGTTCCTCCAGCTTTTGAAGCTATATCACTTATATCGCAAGTATTTGAAGCTAAATCATATGTGTCGTATGGATTTGAAGCAGAACCTACTACATCGCATTGATTTGAAGCTAAATCATTTGTTTCGCAAGGAATTGAAGCTACCTCGTTTGTTCCTCCAGCTTTTGAAGCTATATCACTTATATCGCAAGTATTTGAAGCTAAATCATATGTGTCGTATGGATTTGAAGCAGAACCTACTACATCGCATTGATTTGAAGCTAAATCTAGTGTATCGCATGGATTTGAAGCTAAACCTTCTACTACGCATTGATTTGAAGCTAAATCATTTGTTTCGCATGGAATAGAAGCTACCTCGTTTGTTCCTCCTGCTTTTGAAGCTATATCACTTATATCGCATGGATTTGAAGCTGAGCCTACTACATCGCATTGATTTCCTGCTAAATCATGAGTTTTGAATGGATTCGAAGCTAACTCGTTCGTTTCGCCTGCAGTTGATTCTACATCACTTATATCGCTAGTATTTGAAGCTAAATCATGTGTATCGCGTGGATTTTGAATCTAACTCGTTTGATTAGTCTGCATTTGAAGCAATATCACTTATACCCCAAGTGTTTGAAGCTAAATCATATGTTTCGCGTTGATTTGAAGCTTAACCTTCTACATCTCATTGATTTGAAGCTAAGTCATGTGTCTCGCATGGATTTGAAGCTAACTCGTTCGTTTCGCCACCATTTGAAACTATGTCACTTATATCGCAAGTATTTGAATCTAAATCATATGTGCCGCATGGATTTGAAGCTGAACCTACTACATCCCATTGATTTGAAGCTAAATCTTGTGTATCGCACGGATATGAAGCTAAACCTTCTACATCGCATTGATTTGAAGCTAAATCATTTGTTTCGCATGGATTTGAATCTAAACCTTGTCCTTCGAATTCATTTGAAGCTAAATCAAGTGTTTCGTATGGATTTGAAGCTAAACCATGTACATCGCATTGATTTGAAGCTAAATCATGTGTTTCGCTTGGATTTGAAGCTAACTCGTTCGTTGCGCATGCAGTTAAATCTAAATAACGTATATCACAAGTATTTGTACCTAAACCATTTGCTTCGAATGGATTTGAAGCTAAACCTTCTACATCGCATTGATTGGGAGCTTATTCGTGTGTTTTGCATGAATTTGAAGCTAACTCGTTTGTTTCCCCTGCATTTGAAGCTATATCACTTATATCGCAAGTATCTGACGCTAAATCATTTGTGTCGCATGGATTTGAAGCTAAATCTTCTACATCGCATTGATTTGAAGCTAAATTATGTTTTTCGCTTGGATTTGACGCTAAATCTTCTACATCGCATTGATTTGAAGCTAAATCATGTGTTTCGCTTGGATTTGAAGCTAACTCGTTCGTTTCTCCTGCAGTTGAATTTACATCACTTGTATCGGAAGTATTTTAAGCTAAATCATGTGTATCGCGTGGATTGTGAAGCTAACTCGTTTGATTAGTCTGCATTTGAAGCTATATCACTTATACCCCAAGTGTTTGAAGCTAAATCATATGTTTCGCGTGAATTTGAAGCTAAACCTTCTACATCGCATTGATTTGAAGCTAAATCATGTGTCTCGCATGGATTTGAAGCTAAGCCTTCTACATCACATTGATTTGCAGCAAAATCATTTGTTTCGCATGGATTTGAATCTAAGCCTTGTTCTTCGAATTGATTTGAAGCTAAATCATGTGTTTCATATGGATTTGAAGCTAAACCTTCTACATCGCATTGATTTGAAGCTAAACCTTCTACATTCTATTGATTTGAATCTAAACCTTCTTCATCGCATTGATTTGCAGCTAAATCATGTGTTTCGCATGGATTTGAAGCTAAACCTTCTACATCGCATTGATTTGAAGCTAAACCTGCTACATCTTATTGATTTGAAGCTAAATCATGTGTTTCGCATGGAGTTGAAGCTAACCCGCTTGTTTCGTCAGCATTTGATGCTATATCACTTATATCGCAAGCATCTGAAGCTAAATCATTTGTTTGCCATGGATTTGAAACTAAACCTTCTACATCGCATTGATTTGCAGCTAAATCATGTGTTTTGCATGGATTTGAAGCTAACTCGTTCATTGCGCATGCAGTTAAATCTAAATTACGAATATCACAAGTATATGTAGCTAAACCATTTGTTTCGCATGGATTTGAATCTAAGCCTTGTACTTCGAGTTGATTTGAAGCTAAATCATGTGTTTCGCATGGATTTGAAGCTAACTCGTTTGTTTCGCATTCATTTGAAGCTATATCACTTATGTCGCATGTATCTGATGATAAATCATTTGTGTCGCATGGATTTGAAGCTAAACCTTCTACATCGCATTGATTTGAAGCTAAATTATGTGTTTCGCATGGATTTGAAGCTAACTCGTTTGTTTCGCATTCATTTGAAGCTATATCACTTATGTCGCATGTATCTGATGATAAATCATTTGTGTCGCATGGATTTGAAGCTAAACCTTTTACATCGCATTGATTTGAAGCTTAATCATGTGTCTTGCATGGATTTGATACTAACTCGTTTGTTTACCCTGCATTTGAAGCTATATCACTTATATCGCAAGTATCTGACGCTAAATCATTTGTGTCGCATAGATTTGAAGCTAAACCTTCTACATCGCATTGATTTGATGCTAAATCATGTGTATCGCATGGATTTGAAGCTAACTCGTTCGTTGCGCATGCAGTTCAATCTAAATAACGTATATCACAAGTATTTGAAGCTAAACCATTTGATTCGCATCGATTTGAAGCTAAGCCTTCTACTTCGCATTAATTGGAAGTTAAATCACGTGTTTTGCATGGATTTGAAGCTAAACATTCTACATCGCATTGATTTGAAGCTAAATCATGTGTTCCGCATGCAGTTGAAGCTAAATCATGACTTTCACAAGTATTTGAAGATGAACCATTTGAATCGCATTGATTTGAAACCGAGCCTTCTACTTCGCACTGATTTGCAGCTAAATAATGTGTTTCGCATGGATTTGAAGCTAAACCTTCTACATCGCATTGATTTGCAGCTGAATCATGTGTTTCGCATGGATTTGAAGCTAAACCTTCTACATCGCATTGATTTGAAGCTAAATCATGTGTTTTGCATGGATTTGAAGCTGACTCGTTCGTTTCGCCTCCATTTGAAACTATATCACTTATATCGCAAGCATTTGAAGCTAAATCATATGTGCCGCATGGATTTGAAGCTGAACCTACTACATCGCATTGATTTAAAGCTAAATCTTGTGTATCGCATGGATTTTGAAGCTAATCCTTCTACATCGCATTGATTTGAAGATAAATCGTGTGTTTCGCATGGATTTGAAGCTAAGCAATGTATATCACAATTATTTGTAGCTAAACCATTTGTTTCGCATGGATTTGAAGCTACGCCTTCTACTTCGCATTGATTTGAAGCTAAATCATTTGTTTCGCAAGGAATTGAAGCTACCTCGTTTGTTCCTCCAGCTTTTGAAGCTATATCACTTATATCGCAAGTATTTGAAGCTAAATCATATGTGTCGTATGGATTTGAAGCAGAACCTACTACATCGCATTGATTTGAAGCTAAATCTAGTGTATCGCATGGATTTGAAGCTAAACCTTCTACTACGCATTGATTTGAAGCTAAATCATTTGTTTCGCATGGAATAGAAGCTACCTCGTTTGTTCCTCCTGCTTTTGAAGCTATATCACTTATATCGCATGGATTTGAAGCTGAGCCTACTACATCGCATTGATTTCCTGCTAAATCATGAGTTTTGAATGGATTCGAAGCTAACTCGTTCGTTTCGCCTGCAGTTGATTCTACATCACTTATATCGCTAGTATTTGAAGCTAAATCATGTGTATCGCGTGGATTTTGAATCTAACTCGTTTGATTAGTCTGCATTTGAAGCAATATCACTTATACCCCAAGTGTTTGAAGCTAAATCATATGTTTCGCGTTGATTTGAAGCTAAACCTTCTACATCTCATTGATTTGAAGCTAAGTCATGTGTCTCGCATGGATTTGAAGCTAACTCGTTCGTTTCGCCACCATTTGAAACTATGTCACTTATATCGCAAGTATTTGAATCTAAATCATATGTGCCGCATGGATTTGAAGCTGAACCTACTACATCCCATTGATTAGAAGCTAAATCTTGTGTATCGCACGGATATGAAGCTAAACCTTCTACATCGCATTGATTTGAAGCTAAATCATTTGTTTCGCATGGATTTGAATCTAAACCTTGTCCTTCGAATTCATTTGAAGCTAAATCAAGTGTTTCGTATGGATTTGAAGCTAAACCATGTACATCGCATTGATTTGAAGCTGAATCATGTGTTTCGCATGGAGTTGAAGCTAACCCGCTTGTTTCGTCAGCATTTGATGCTATATCACTTATATCGCAAGCATCTGAAGCTAAATCATTTGTTTGCCATGGATTTGAAACTAAACCTTCTACACCGCATTGATTTCCAGCTAAATCATGTGTTTTGCATGGATTTGAAGCTAACTCGTTCGTTGCGCATGCAGTTAAATCTAAATTACGTATATCACAAGTATATGTAGCTAAACCATTTGTTTCGCATGGATTTGAATCTAAGCCTTGTACTTCGAGTTGATTTGAAGCTAAATCATGTGTTTCGCATGGATTTGAAGCTAAATCTTCTACATCGCATTGATTTGAAGCTAAATTATGTTTTTCGCTTGGATTTGACGCTAAATCTTCTACATCGCATTGATTTGAAGCTAAATCATGTGTTTCGCTTGGATTTGAAGCTAACTCGTTCGTTGCGCATGCAGTTAAATCTAAATAACGTATATCACAAGTATTTGTACCTAAACCATTTGCTTCGAATGGATTTGAAGCTAAACCTTCTACATCGCATTGATTGGGAGCTTATTCGTGTGTTTTGCATGAATTTGAAGCTAACTCGTTTGTTTCCCCTGCATTTGAAGCTATATCACTTATATCGCAAGTATCTGACGCTAAATCATTTGTGTCGCATGGATTTGAAGCTAAACCTTCTACATCGCATTGATTTGAAGCTAAACCTGCTACATCTTATTGATTTGAAGCTAAGTCATGTGTTTGGCATGGAGTTGAAGCTAACCTGTTTGTGTCGTCAGCATTTGAAGCTATATCATTTATATCCCAAGCATCTGAAGCTAAATCATTTGTTTCCCATGGATTTGAAGCTAAACCTTCTACATCGCATTTATTTGCAGTTAAATCACGTGTCTTGCATGACTTTGAAGCTAACTCGTTTGTTTCCCCTGCATTTGAAGCGATATCACTTATATCGCAAGTATCTGACGCTAAATCATTTGTGTCGCATGGGTTTGAGGCTAATCCTGCAACATCTTATTGATTTGAAGCTAAATCATGTGATTTGCATGGATTTGAAGCTAACTCGTTTGTTTCCCCTGCATTTGAAGCTATATCACTTATATCGCAAGTATCTGACGCTAAATCATTTGTGTCGCATGGAATTGAAGCTAAACCTTCTACATCGCATTGATTTGAAGCTATATCATGTGTTTCGCATGGATTTGAAGCTAACTCGTTAGTTGCGCATGCAGTTAAATCTAAATTACGTATATCACAAGTATTTGTAGCTAAACCATTTGTTTCACATGGATTTGAATCTAAGCCTTGTACTTCGAGTTGATTTGAAGCTAAATCATGTGTTTCGCTTGGATTTGAAGCTAACTCGTTCGTTGCGCATGCAGTTAAATCTAAATAACGTATATCACAAGTATTTGTACCTAAACCATTTGCTTCGAATGGATTAGATGCTAAACCTTCTACATCGCATTGATTTGAAGCTTATTCGTGTGTTTTGCATGGATTTGAAGCTAACTCGTTTGTTTCCCCTGCATTTAAAGCTATATCAATTATATCGCAATTATCAGATGCTAAATCATTCTTTTCGCATGGATTTGAAGTTAAACCTTCTACATCGCATTGATTTGCAGCTAAATCATGTGTTTCGCATGGACTTGAAGCTAACTCGTTTGCTTCGCATGCAGCTGAAGCTGTATCACCTATATCCGAAGTGTTTGAAGCCCAATCGTTTGTTCCGAATGGATTTGAAGCTAATCCTACTACTTCGCATTGATTTGAAGCTACATCATGTGTATCGCATGGATTTTGAAGCTAACTCGTTTGATTCGTCTGCATTTGAAGCTATATCAATTATATCCCAAGTGTTTGAAGCTAAATCATTTGTTTCGCGTGGATTTGAAGCTAAACCTTCTACATCGCATTGATTTGCAGCTAAATCATGTGTTTCGCATGCATTTGAAGCTAACTCGTTTGTTTCCCCTGCATTTGAAGCTATATCACTTATATCGCAAGTATCTGAAGCTAAATCATTTGTGTCGCATGGAATTGAAGGTAAACCTTCTACATCGCAGTGATTTGAAGCTAAACCTTCTACATCGCATTGATTTGAAGCTAAATTATGTGTTTCGCATGGAGTTGAAGGTAACTCGTTTGTTTCGCATTCATTTGAAATTATATCACTTATATCGCATGTATCTGATACTAAATCATTTGTGTCGCATGGATTTGAAGCTAAACCTTCTACATCGCATTGATTTGAAACTTAAACATGTGGTTTGCATGGAATTGAAGCTAACTCGTTTGTTTGCCCTGCATTTGAAGCTATATCACTTATATCGCAAGTATCTGACGCTAAATCATTTGTGTCGCATGGAATTGAAGCTAAACCTTCTACATCGCATTGATTTGAAGCTAAACCTTCTACATCGCATTGATTTGAAGCTAAATTATGTGTTTCGCATGGAGTTGAAGCTAACTCGTTAGTTTCGCATTCATTTGAAATTATATCACTTATATCGCAAGTATCTGACGCTAAATCATTTGTGTCGCATGGGTTTGAAGCTAAACCTTCTACATCGCATTTATTTGAAGCTAAATCATGTGTATCGCACGGATTTTGGAGATACCTCGTTTGTTTCGTCTGCATTTGAAGCTATATCACTTATATCGCAAGTATCTGATGCTAAATAATTTGTGTCGCATGGATTTGAAGTAAACCTTCTACATCGTATTGATTTGCAGCTAACTCATGTGATTCGCACAGATTTGAAGCTAACTCGTTCGTTTCGCCTGCATTTGTAACTATATCATTTATATCGCAAGTATTTGAAGCTAAATCATTTGTTCCGCATGGGATTGATGCTAAGCCTTCTACTTCGCATGGACTTGAAGCTAAATCATTTGTTTAGCATAGATTTGAAGCTAACTCGTTTGTTTCTCCTGCACTTGAAGCTATATCACTTATATCGCAAGTATCTGAAGCTAAATCATTTGTGTCGCATGGATTTGAAGCTAAACCTTCTACATAACATTGATTTGAAGCTTAATCATGTGTTTTGCATGGATTTGAAGCTAACTCGTTTGTTTCGACTGCTTTTGAAGCTCTATCACTTGTATCGCAAGTATCTGAAGCTAAATCATATGTTTCGATTGGATTTGAAGCTAAACCTTCTACATCGCATTGATTTGATGCTAAATCATGTGTATCGCATGGATTTGAAGCTAACTCGTTCGTTGCGCATGCAGTTCAATCTAAATAACGTATATCACAAGTATTTGAAGCTAAACCATTTGATTCGCATGGATTTGAAGCTAAGCCTTCTACTTCGCATTAATTGGAAGTTAAATCACGTGTTTTGCATGGATTTGAAGCTAAACATTCTACATCGCATTGATTTGAAGCTAAATCATGTGTTTCGCATGCAGTTGAAGCTAAATCATGACTTTCACAAGTATTTGAAGATGAACCATTTGAATCGCATTGATTTGAAACCGAGCCTTCTACTTCGCACTGATTTGCAGCTAAATAATGTGTTTCGCATGGATTTGAAGCTAAACCTTCTACATCGCATTGATTTGCAGCTGAATCATGTGTTTCGCATGGATTTGAAGCTAAACCTTCTACATCGCATTGATTTGAAGCTAAGTCATGTGTCTCGCATGATTTGAAGCTAACTCGTTCGTTTCGCCACCATTTGAAACTATGTCACTTATATCGCAAGTATTTGAAGCTAAATCATATGTGCCGCATGGATTTGAAGCTGAACCTACTACATCCCATTGATTTGAAGCTAAATCTTGTGTATCACACGGATATGAAGCTAAACCTTCTACATCGCATTGATTTGAAGCTAAATCATTTGTTTCGCATGGATTTGAATCTAAACCTTGTCCTTCGAATTCATTTGAAGCTAAATCAAGTGTTTCGTATGGATTTGAAGCTAAACCATGTACATCGCATTGATTTGAAGCTGAATCATGTGTTTCGCATGGAGTTGAAGCTAACCGCTTGTTTCGTCAGCATTTGATGCTATATCACTTATATCGCAAGCATCTGAAGCTAAATCATTTGTTTGCCATGGATTTGAAACTAAACCTTCTACACCGCATTGATTTCCAGCTAAATCATGTGTTTTGCATGGATTTGAATCTAACTCGTTCGTTGCGCATGCAGTTAAATCTAAATTACGTATATCACAAGTATATGTAGCTAAACCATTTGTTTCGCATGGATTTGAATCTAAGCCTTGTACTTCGAGTTGATTTGAAGCTAAATCATGTGTTTCGCATGGATTTGAAGCTAAATCTTCTACATCGCATTGATTTGAAGCAAAATTATGTTTTTCGCTTGGATTTGACGCTAAATCTTCTACATCGCATTGATTTGAAGCTAAATCATGTGTTTCGCTTGGATTTGAAGTTAACTCGTTCGTTGCGCATGCAGTTAAATCTAAATAACGTATATCACAAGTATTTGTACCTAAACCATTTGCTTCGAATGGATTTTAAGCTAAACCTTCTACATCGCATTGATTGGAAGCTTATTCGTGTGTTTTGCATGAATTTGAAGCTAACTCGTTTGTTTCCCCTGCATTTGAAGCTATATCACTTATATCGCAAGTATCTGACGCTAATCATTTGTGTCGCATGGATTTGAAGCTAAACCTTCTACATCGCATTGATTTGAAGCTAAACCTGCTACATCTTATTGATTTGAAGCTAAGTCATGTGTTTGGCATGGAGTTGAAGCTAACCTGTTTGTGTCGTCAGCATTTGAAGCTATATCATTTATATCCCAAGCATCTGAAGCTAAATCATTTGTTTCCCATGGATTTGAAGCTAAACCTTCTACATCGCATTTATTTGCAGTTAAATCACGTGTTTTGCATGACTTTGAAGCTAACTCGTTTGTTTCCCCTGCATTTGAAGCGATATCACTTATATCGCAAGTATCTGACGCTAAATCATTTGTGTCGCATGGGTTTGAGGCTAAACCTGCAACATCTTATTGATTTGAAGCTAAATCATGTGTTTCGTATCGAGTTGAAGCTACCCATTTGTTTCGTCAGCATTTGAAGCTATATCACTCATATCGCAAGTATCAGAATCTAAATCATTTGCATCGCATTGTTTTTTAAGCTAAACCTTCTACATAGCATTGATTTGAAGCTATATCGTATGTTTTGCATGAATTTGAAGCTAACTCGTTTGTTTCCCCTGCATTTGAAGCTATATCACTTATATCGCAAGTATCTGACGCTAAATCATTTGTGTCGCATGGGTTTGAGGGCTAATCCTGCAACATCTTATTGATTTGAAGCTAAATCATGTGATTTGCATGGATTTGAAGCTAACTCGTTTGTTTCCCCTGCATTTGAAGCTATATCACTTATATCGCAAGTATCTGACGCTAAATCATTTGTGTCGCATGGAATTGAAGCTAAACCTTCTACATCGCATTGATTTGAAGCTATATCATGTGTTTCGCATGGATTTGAAGCTAACTCGTTAGTTGCGCATGCAGTTAAATCTAAATTACGTATATCACAAGTATTTGTAGCTAAACCATTTGTTTCACATGGATTTGAATCTAAGCCTTGTACTTCGAGTTGATTTGAAGCTAAATCATGTGTTTCGCTTGGATTTGAAGCTAACTCGTTCGTTGCGCATGCAGTTAAATCTAAATAACGTATATCACAAGTATTTGTACCTAAACCATTTGCTTCGAATGGATTAGATGCTAAACCTTCTACATCGCATTGATTTGAAGCTTATTCGTGTGTTTTGCATGGATTTGAAGCTAACTCGTTTGTTTCCCCTGCATTTAAAGCTATATCAATTATATCGCAATTATCAGATGCTAAATCATTCTTTTCGCATAGATTTGAAGTTAAACCTTCTACATCGCATTGATTTGCAGCTAAATCATGTGTTTCGCATGGACTTGAAGCTAACTCGTTTGCTTCGCATGCAGCTGAAGCTGTATCACCTATATCCGAAGTGTTTGAAGCCCAATCGTTTGTTCCGAATGGATTTGAAGCTAATCCTACTACTTCGCATTGATTTGAAGCTACATCATGTGTATCGCATGGATTTTGAAGCTAACTCGTTTGATTCGTCTGCATTTGAAGCTATATCAATTATATCCCAAGTGTTTGAAGCTAAATCATTTGTTTCGCGTGGATTTGAAGCTAAACCTTCTACATCGCATTGATTTGAAGCTAAATCATGTGTATCGCTTGGATTTGAAGCTAACTCATTTGTTTCGTCAGCATTTGAAGCTATATCACTTATATCGCAAGCATCTGAAGCTATATAATTTGTTTGCCATGGATTTGAAGCTAAACCTTCTACATCGCATTGATTTGCAGCTAAATCATGTGTTTCGCATGCATTTGAAGCTAACTCGTTTGTTTCCCCTGCATTTGAAGCTATATCACTTATATCGCAAGTATCTGAAGCTAAATCATTTGTGTCGCATGGAATTGAAGGTAAACCTTCTACATCGCATTGATTTGAAGCTAAACCTTCTACATCGCATTGATTTGAAGCTAAATTATGTGTTTCGCATGGAGTTGAAGCTAACTCGTTTGTTTCGCATTCATTTGAAATTATATCACTTATATCGCATGTATCTGATGCTAAATCATTTGTGTCGCATGGATTTGAAGCTGAACCTTCTACATCGCATTGATTTGAAACTTAAACATGTGGTTTGCATGGAATTGAAGCTAACTCGTTTGTTTCCCCTGCATTTGAAGCTATATCACTTATATCGCAAGTATCTGACGCTAAATCATTTGTGTCGCATGGAATTGAAGCTAAACCTTCTACATCGCATTGATTTGAAGCTAAACCATCTACATTGCATTGATTTGAAGCTAAATTTATGTGTTTCGCATGGAGTTGAAGCTAACTCGTTAGTTTCGCATTCATTTGAAATTATATCACTTATATCGCAAGTATCTGACGCTAAATCATTTGTGTCGCATTGGGGTTTGAAGCTAAACCTTCTACATCGCATTTATTTGTAGCTAAATCATGTGTATCGCACGGATTTTGGAGATAACTCGTTTGTTTCGTCTGCATTTGAAGCTATATCACTTATATCGCAAGTATCTGATGCTAAATAATTTGTGTCGCATGGATTTGAAGATAAACCTTCTACATCGTATTGAATTGCAGCTAAATCATGTGATTCGCACAGATTTGAAGCTAACTCGTTCGTTTCGCCTGCATTTGTAACTATATCATTTATATCGCAAGTATTTGAAGCTAAATCATTTGTTCCGCATGGATTTGATGCTAAGCCTTCTACTTCGCATGGACTTGAAGCTAAATCATTTGTTTAGCATAGATTTGAAGCTAACTCGTTTGTTTCTCCTGCATTTGAAGCTATATCACTTATATCGCAAGTATCTGACGCTAAATCATTTGTGTCGCATGGATTTGAAGCTAAACCTTCTACATCGCATTGATTTGAAGCTAAACCTGCTACATCTTATTGATTTGAAGCTAAGTCATGTGTTTGGCATGGAGTTGAAGCTAACCTGTTTGTGTCGTCAGCATTTGAAGCTATATCATTTATATCCCAAGCATCTGAAGCTAAATCATTTGTTTCCCATGGATTTGAAGCTAAACCTTCTACATCGCATTTATTTGCAGTTAAATCACGTGTTTTGCATGACTTTGAAGCTAACTCGTTTGTTTCCCCTGCATTTGAAGCGATATCACTTATATCGCAAGTATCTGACGCTAAATCATTTGTGTCGCATGGGTTTGAGGCTAAACCTGCAACATCTTATTGATTTGAAGCTAAATCATGTGTTTCGCATCGAGTTGAAGCTACCCATTTGTTTCGTCAGCATTTGAAGCTATATCACTCATATCGCAAGTATCAGAATCTAAATCATTTGCATCGCATTGTTTTTTAAGCTAAACCTTCTACATAGCATTGATTTGAAGCTATATCGTATGTTTTGCATGAATTTGAAGCTAACTCGTTTGTTTCCCCTGCATTTGAAGCTATATCACTTATATCGCAAGTATCTGACGCTAAATCATTTGTGTCGCATGGGTTTGAGGCTAATCCTGCAACATCTTATTGATTTGAAGCTAAATCATGTGATTTGCATGGATTTGAAGCTAACTCGTTTGTTTCCCCTGCATTTGAAGCTATATCACTTATATCGCAAGTATCTGACGCTAAATCATTTGTGTCGCATGGAATTGAAGCTAAACCTTCTACATCGCATTGATTTGAAGCTATATCATGTGTTTCGCATGGATTTGAAGCTAACTCGTTAGTTGCGCATGCAGTTAAATCTAAATTACGTATATCACAAGTATTTGTAGCTAAACCATTTGTTTCACATGGATTTGAATCTAAGCCTTGTACTTCGAGTTGATTTGAAGCTAAATCATGTGTTTCGCTTGGATTTGAAGCTAACTCGTTCGTTGCGCATGCAGTTAAATCTAAATAACGTATATCACAAGTATTTGTACCTAAACCATTTGCTTCGAATGGATTAGATGCTAAACCTTCTACATCGCATTGATTTGAAGCTTATTCGTGTGTTTTGCATGGATTTGAAGCTAACTCGTTTGTTTCCCCTGCATTTAAAGCTATATCAATTATATCGCAATTATCAGATGCTAAATCATTCTTTTCGCATAGATTTGAAGTTAAACCTTCTACATCGCATTGATTTGCAGCTAAATCATGTGTTTCGCATGGACTTGAAGCTAACTCGTTTGCTTCGCATGCAGCTGAAGCTGTATCACCTATATCCGAAGTGTTTGAAGCCCAATCGTTTGTTCCGAATGGATTTGAAGCTAATCCTACTACTTCGCATTGATTTGAAGCTACATCATGTGTATCGCATGGATTTTGAAGCTAACTCGTTTGATTCGTCTGCATTTGAAGCTATATCAATTATATCCCAAGTGTTTGAAGCTAAATCATTTGTTTCGCGTGGATTTGAAGCTAAACCTTCTACATCGCATTGATTTGAAGCTAAATCATGTGTATCGCTTGGATTTGAAGCTAACTCATTTGTTTCGTCAGCATTTGAAGCTATATCACTTATATCGCAAGCATCTGAAGCTATATAATTTGTTTGCCATGGATTTGAAGCTAAACCTTCTACATCGCATTGATTTGCAGCTAAATCATGTGTTTCGCATGCATTTGAAGCTAACTCGTTTGTTTCCCCTGCATTTGAAGCTATATCACTTATATCGCAAGTATCTGACGCTAAATCATTTGTGTCGCATGGAATTGAAGCTAAACCTTCTACATCGCATTGATTTGAAGCTAAACCATCTACATTGCATTGATTTGAAGCTAAATTATGTGTTTCGCATGGAGTTGAAGCTAACTCGTTAGTTTCGCATTCATTTGAAATTATATCACTTATATCGCAAGTATCTGACGCTAAATCATTTGTGTCGCATGGGTTTGAAGCTAAACCTTCTACATCGCATTTATTTGTAGCTAAATCATGTGTATCGCACGGATTTTGGAGATAACTCGTTTGTTTCGTCTGCATTTGAAGCTATATCACTTATATCGCAAGTATCTGATGCTAAATAATTTGTGTCGCATGGATTTGAAGATAAACCTTCTACATCGTATTGAATTGCAGCTAAATCATGTGATTCGCACAGATTTGAAGCTAACTCGTTCGTTTCGCCTGCATTTGTAACTATATCATTTATATCGCAAGTATTTGAAGCTAAATCATTTGTTCCGCATGGATTTGATGCTAAGCCTTCTACTTCGCATGGACTTGAAGCTAAATCATTTGTTTAGCATAGATTTGAAGCTAACTCGTTTGTTTCTCCTGCATTTGAAGCTATATCACTTATATCGCAAGTATCTGACGCTAAATCATTTGTGTCGCATGGATTTGAAGCTAAACCTTCTACATCGCATTGATTTGAAGCTAAACCTGCTACATCTTATTGATTTGAAGCTAAGTCATGTGTTTGGCATGGAGTTGAAGCTAACCTGTTTGTGTCGTCAGCATTTGAAGCTATATCATTTATATCCCAAGCATCTGAAGCTAAATCATTTGTTTCCCATGGATTTGAAGCTAAACCTTCTACATCGCATTTATTTGCAGTTAAATCACGTGTTTTGCATGACTTTGAAGCTAACTCGTTTGTTTCCCCTGCATTTGAAGCGATATCACTTATATCGCAAGTATCTGACGCTAAATCATTTGTGTCGCATGGGTTTGAGGCTAAACCTGCAACATCTTATTGATTTGAAGCTAAATCATGTGTTTCGCATCGAGTTGAAGCTACCCATTTGTTTCGTCAGCATTTGAAGCTATATCACTCATATCGCAAGTATCAGAATCTAAATCATTTGCATCGCATTGTTTTTTAAGCTAAACCTTCTACATAGCATTGATTTGAAGCTATATCGTATGTTTTGCATGAATTTGAAGCTAACTCGTTTGTTTCCCCTGCATTTGAAGCTATATCACTTATATCGCAAGTATCTGACGCTAAATCATTTGTGTCGCATGGGTTTGAGGCTAATCCTGCAACATCTTATTGATTTGAAGCTAAATCATGTGATTTGCATGGATTTGAAGCTAACTCGTTTGTTTCCCCTGCATTTGAAGCTATATCACTTATATCGCAAGTATCTGACGCTAAATCATTTGTGTCGCATGGAATTGAAGCTAAACCTTCTACATCGCATTGATTTGAAGCTATATCATGTGTTTCGCATGGATTTGAAGCTAACTCGTTAGTTGCGCATGCAGTTAAATCTAAATTACGTATATCACAAGTATTTGTAGCTAAACCATTTGTTTCACATGGATTTGAATCTAAGCCTTGTACTTCGAGTTGATTTGAAGCTAAATCATGTGTTTCGCTTGGATTTGAAGCTAACTCGTTCGTTGCGCATGCAGTTAAATCTAAATAACGTATATCACAAGTATTTGTACCTAAACCATTTGCTTCGAATGGATTAGATGCTAAACCTTCTACATCGCATTGATTTGAAGCTTATTCGTGTGTTTTGCATGGATTTGAAGCTAACTCGTTTGTTTCCCCTGCATTTAAAGCTATATCAATTATATCGCAATTATCAGATGCTAAATCATTCTTTTCGCATAGATTTGAAGTTAAACCTTCTACATCGCATTGATTTGCAGCTAAATCATGTGTTTCGCATGGACTTGAAGCTAACTCGTTTGCTTCGCATGCAGCTGAAGCTGTATCACCTATATCCGAAGTGTTTGAAGCCCAATCGTTTGTTCCGAATGGATTTGAAGCTAATCCTACTACTTCGCATTGATTTGAAGCTACATCATGTGTATCGCATGGATTTTGAAGCTAACTCGTTTGATTCGTCTGCATTTGAAGCTATATCAATTATATCCCAAGTGTTTGAAGCTAAATCATTTGTTTCGCGTGGATTTGAAGCTAAACCTTCTACATCGCATTGATTTGCAGCTAAATCATGTGTTTCGCATGCATTTGAAGCTAACTCGTTTGTTTCCCCTGCATTTGAAGCTATATCACTTATATCGCAAGTATCTGAAGCTAAATCATTTGTGTCGCATGGAATTGAAGGTAAACCTTCTACATCGCATTGATTTGAAGCTAAACCTTCTACATCGCATTGATTTGAAGCTAAATTATGTGTTTCGCATGGAGTTGAAGCTAACTCGTTTGTTTCGCATTCATTTGAAATTATATCACTTATATCGCATGTATCTGATGCTAAATCATTTGTGTCGCATGGATTTGAAGCTGAACCTTCTACATCGCATTGATTTGAAACTTAAACATGTGGTTTGCATGGAATTGAAGCTAACTCGTTTGTTTCCCCTGCATTTGAAGCTATATCACTTATATCGCAAGTATCTGACGCTAAATCATTTGTGTCGCATGGAATTGAAGCTAAACCTTCTACATCGCATTGATTTGAAGCTAAACCATCTACATTGCATTGATTTGAAGCTAAATTATGTGTTTCGCATGGAGTTGAAGCTAACTCGTTAGTTTCGCATTCATTTGAAATTATATCACTTATATCGCAAGTATCTGACGCTAAATCATTTGTGTCGCATGGGTTTGAAGCTAAACCTTCTACATCGCATTTATTTGTAGCTAAATCATGTGTATCGCACGGATTTTGGAGATAACTCGTTTGTTTCGTCTGCATTTGAAGCTATATCACTTATATCGCAAGTATCTGATGCTAAATAATTTGTGTCGCATGGATTTGAAGATAAACCTTCTACATCGTATTGAATTGCAGCTAAATCATGTGATTCGCACAGATTTGAAGCTAACTCGTTCGTTTCGCCTGCATTTGTAACTATATCATTTATATCGCAAGTATTTGAAGCTAAATCATTTGTTCCGCATGGATTTGATGCTAAGCCTTCTACTTCGCATGGACTTGAAGCTAAATCATTTGTTTAGCATAGATTTGAAGCTAACTCGTTTGTTTCTCCTGCATTTGAAGCTATATCACTTATATCGCAAGTATCTGACGCTAAATCATTTGTGTCGCATGGATTTGAAGCTAAACCTTCTACATCGCATTGATTTGAAGCTAAACCTGCTACATCTTATTGATTTGAAGCTAAGTCATGTGTTTGGCATGGAGTTGAAGCTAACCTGTTTGTGTCGTCAGCATTTGAAGCTATATCATTTATATCCCAAGCATCTGAAGCTAAATCATTTGTTTCCCATGGATTTGAAGCTAAACCTTCTACATCGCATTTATTTGCAGTTAAATCACGTGTTTTGCATGACTTTGAAGCTAACTCGTTTGTTTCCCCTGCATTTGAAGCGATATCACTTATATCGCAAGTATCTGACGCTAAATCATTTGTGTCGCATGGGTTTGAGGCTAAACCTGCAACATCTTATTGATTTGAAGCTAAATCATGTGTTTCGTATCGAGTTGAAGCTACCCATTTGTTTCGTCAGCATTTGAAGCTATATCACTCATATCGCAAGTATCAGAATCTAAATCATTTGCATCGCATTGTTTTTTAAGCTAAACCTTCTACATAGCATTGATTTGAAGCTATATCGTATGTTTTGCATGAATTTGAAGCTAACTCGTTTGTTTCCCCTGCATTTGAAGCTATATCACTTATATCGCAAGTATCTGACGCTAAATCATTTGTGTCGCATGGGTTTGAGGCTAATCCTGCAACATCTTATTGATTTGAAGCTAAATCATGTGATTTGCATGGATTTGAAGCTAACTCGTTTGTTTCCCCTGCATTTGAAGCTATATCACTTATATCGCAAGTATCTGACGCTAAATCATTTGTGTCGCATGGAATTGAAGCTAAACCTTCTACATCGCATTGATTTGAAGCTATATCATGTGTTTCGCATGGATTTGAAGCTAACTCGTTAGTTGCGCATGCAGTTAAATCTAAATTACGTATATCACAAGTATTTGTAGCTAAACCATTTGTTTCACATGGATTTGAATCTAAGCCTTGTACTTCGAGTTGATTTGAAGCTAAATCATGTGTTTCGCTTGGATTTGAAGCTAACTCGTTCGTTGCGCATGCAGTTAAATCTAAATAACGTATATCACAAGTATTTGTACCTAAACCATTTGCTTCGAATGGATTAGATGCTAAACCTTCTACATCGCATTGATTTGAAGCTTATTCGTGTGTTTTGCATGGATTTGAAGCTGACTCGTTTGTTTCCCCTGCATTTAAAGCTATATCAATTATATCGCAATTATCAGATGCTAAATCATTCTTTTCGCATGGATTTGAAGTTAAACCTTCTACATCGCATTGATTTGCAGCTAAATCATGTGTTTCGCATGGACTTGAAGCGAACTCGTTTGCTTCGCATGCAGCTGAAGCTGTATCACCTATATCCGAAGTGTTTGAAGCCCAATCGTTTGTTCCGAATGGATTTGAAGCTAATCCTACTACTTCGCATTGATTTGAAGCTACATCATGTGTATCGCATGGATTTTGAAGCTAACTCGTTTGATTCGTCTGCATTTGAAGCTATATCAATTATATCCCAAGTGTTTGAAGCTAAATCTTTTGTTTCGCGTGGATTTGAAGCTAAACCTTCTACATCGCATTGATTTGAAGCTAAATCATGTGTATCGCTTGGATTTGAAGCTAACTCATTTGTTTCGTCAGCATTTGAAGCTATATCACTTATATCGCAAGCATCTGAAGCTATATAATTTGTTTGCCATGGATTTGAAGCTAAACCTTCTACATCGCATTGATTTGCAGCTAAATCATGTGTTTCGCATGCATTTGAAGCTAACTCGTTTGCTTCCCCTGCATTTGAAGCTATATCACTTATATCGCAAGTATCTGAAGCTAAATCATTTGTGTCGCATGGAATTGAAGGTAAACCTTCTACATCGCATTGATTTGAAGCTAAACCTTCTACATCGCATTGATTTGAAGCTTAATCATGTGTTTTGCATGGATTTGAAGCTAACTCGTTTGTTTCGACTGCTTTTGAAGCTCTATCACTTGTATCGCAAGTATCTGAAGCTAAATCATATGTTTCGATTGGATTTGAAGCTAAACCTTCTACATCGCATTGATTTGATGCTAAATCATGTGTATCGCATGGATTTGAAGCTAACTCGTTCGTTGCGCATGCAGTTCAATCTAAATAACGTATATCACAAGTATTTGAAGCTAAACCATTTGATTCGCATGGATTTGAAGCTAAGCCTTCTACTTCGCATTAATTGGAAGTTAAATCACGTGTTTTGCATGGATTTGAAGCTAAACATTCTACATCGCATTGATTTGAAGCTAAATCATGTGTTTCGCATGCAGTTGAAGCTAAATCATGACTTTCACAAGTATTTGAAGATGAACCATTTGAATCGCATTGATTTGAAACCGAGCCTTCTACTTCGCACTGATTTGCAGCTAAATAATGTGTTTCGCATGGACTTGAAGCTAAACCTTCTACATCGCATTGATTTGCAGCTGAATCATGTGTTTCGCATGGATTTGAAGCTAAACCTTCTACATCGCATTGATTTGAAGCTAAATCATGTGTTTTGCATGGATTTGAAGCTGACTCGTTCGTTTCGCCTCCATTTGAAACTATATCACTTATATCGCAAGCATTTGAAGCTAAATCATATGTGCCGCATGGATTTGAAGCTGAACCTACTACATCGCATTGATTTAAAGCTAAATCTTGTGTATCGCATGGATTTTGAAGCTAATCCTTCTACATCGCATTGATTTGAAGATAAATCGTGTGTTTCGCATGGATTTGAAGCTAAGCAATGTATATCACAATTATTTGTAGCTAAATCATTTGTTTCGCATGGATTTGAAGCTACGCTTTCTACTTCGCATTGATTTGAAGCTAAATCATTTGTTTCGCAAGGAATTGAAGCTACCTCGTTTGTTCCTCCAGCTTTTGAAGCTATATCACTTATATCGCAAGTATTTGAAGCTAAATCATATGTGTCGTATGGATTTGAAGCAGAACCTTCTACATCGCATTGATTTGAAGCTAAATCTAGTGTATCGCATGGATTTGAAGCTAAACCTTCTACTACGCATTGATTTGAAGCTAAATCATTTGTTTCGCATGGAATAGAAGCTACCTCGTTTGTTCCTCCTGCTTTTGAAGCTATATCACTTATATCGCATGGATTTGAAGCTGAGCCTACTTCATCGCATTGATTTCCTGCTAAATCATGAGTTTTGAATGGATTCGAAGCTAACTCGTTCGTTTCGCCTGCAGTTGATTCTACATCACTTATATCGCTAGTATTTGAAGCTAAATCATGTGTATCGCGTGGATTTTGAATCTAACTCGTTTGATTAGTCTGCATTTGAAGCAATATCACTTATACCCCAAGTGTTTGAAGCTAAATCATATGTTTCGCGTTGATTTGAAGCTAAACCTCCTACATCTCATTGATTTGAAGCTAAGTTATGTGTCTCGCATGGATTTGAAGCTAACTCGTTCGTTTCGCCACCATTTGAAACTATGTCACATATATCGCAAGTATTTGAAGCTAAATCATATGTGCCGCATGGATTTGAAGCTGAACCTACTACATCCCATTGATTTGAAGCTAAATCTTGTGTATCGCACGGATATGAAGCTAAACCTTCTACATCGCATTGATTTGAAGCTAAATCATTTGTTTCGCATGGATTTGAATCTAAACCTTGTCCTTCGAATTCATTTGAAGCTAAATCAAGTGTTTCGTGTGGATTTGAAGCTAAACCTTGTACATCGCATTGATTTGAAGCTGAATCTTCTACATTCTATTGATTTGAAGCTAAACCTTCTACCTCTTATTGTTTTGAAGCTAAACCTTCTACATCGCAATGATTTGCAGCCAAATCATGTGTTTCGCATTGATTTGAAGCTAACTCGTTCGTTTCGCCTGCAGTTGAATCTACATTACTTATATCGCTAGTATTTGAAGCTAAATCATGTGTATCGCGTGGATTTTGAAGCTAACTCGTTTGATTAGTCTTCATTTGAAGCTATATCACTTACACCCCAAGTGTTTGAAGCTATATCATTTGTTTCGCATGGATTTGAAGCTAAACCTTCTTCATCGCATTGATTTGCAGCTAAATCATGTGTTTCGCATGGATTCGAAGCTAACTCGTTCGTTGCGCATGCAGTTCAATCTAAATAACGTATATCACAAGTATTTGAAGCTAAACCATTTGATTCGCATGGATTTGAAGCTAAGCCTTCTACTTCGCATTAATTGGAAGTTAAATCACGTGTTTTGCATGGATTTGAAGCTAAACATTCTACATCGCATTGATTTGAAGCTAAATCATGTGTTTCGCATGCAGTTGAAGCTAAATCATGACTTTCACAAGTATTTGAAGATGAACCATTTGAATCGCATTGATTTGAAACCGAGCCTTCTACTTCGCACTGATTTGCAGCTAAATAATGTGTTTCGCATGGATTTGAAGCTAAACCTTCTACATCGCATTGATTTGCAGCTGAATCATGTGTTTCGCATGGATTTGAAGCTAAACCTTCTACATCGCATTGATTTGAAGCTAAATCATGTGTTTTGCATGGATTTGAAGCTGACTCGTTCGTTTCGCCTCCATTTGAAACTATATCACTTATATCGCAAGCATTTGAAGCTAAATCATATGTGCCGCATGGATTTGAAGCTGAACCTACTACATCGCATTGATTTAAAGCTAAATCTTGTGTATCGCATGGATTTTGAAGCTAATCCTTCTACATCGCATTGATTTGAAGATAAATCGTGTGTTTCGCATGGATTTGAAGCTAAGCAATGTATATCACAATTATTTGTAGCTAAATCATTTGTTTCGCATGGATTTGAAGCTACGCTTTCTACTTCGCATTGATTTGAAGCTAAATCATTTGTTTCGCAAGGAATTGAAGCTACCTCGTTTGTTCCTCCAGCTTTTGAAGCTATATCACTTATATCGCAAGTATTTGAAGCTAAATCATATGTGTCGTATGGATTTGAAGCAGAACCTTCTACATCGCATTGATTTGAAGCTAAATCTAGTGTATCGCATGGATTTGAAGCTAAACCTTCTACTACGCATTGATTTGAAGCTAAATCATTTGTTTCGCATGGAATAGAAGCTACCTCGTTTGTTCCTCCTGCTTTTGAAGCTATATCACTTATATCGCATGGATTTGAAGCTGAGCCTACTTCATCGCATTGATTTCCTGCTAAATCATGAGTTTTGAATGGATTCGAAGCTAACTCGTTCGTTTCGCCTGCAGTTGATTCTACATCACTTATATCGCTAGTATTTGAAGCTAAATCATGTGTATCGCGTGGATTTTGAATCTAACTCGTTTGATTAGTCTGCATTTGAAGCAATATCACTTATACCCCAAGTGTTTGAAGCTAAATCATATGTTTCGCGTTGATTTGAAGCTAAACCTCCTACATCTCATTGATTTGAAGCTAAGTCATGTGTCTCGCATGGATTTGAAGCTAACTCGTTCGTTTCGCCACCATTTGAAACTATGTCACATATATCGCAAGTATTTGAAGCTAAATCATATGTGCCGCTTGGATTTGACGCTAAATCTTCTACATCGCATTGATTTGAAGATAAATCGTGTGTTTCGAATGGAATTGAAGCTAACTCGTTCGTTTCGCCTCCATTTGAAACTATATCACTTATATCGCAAGTATTTGAAGCTAAATCATATGTGCCGCATGGATTTAAAGCTGAACCTACTATATCGCATTGATTTGAAGCTAAATCTTTTGTATCGCATGGATTTGAAGCTAAGCGTTGTCCTTCGAATTGATTTGAAGCTAAGTCATGTGTTTCGTATGGATTTGAAGCTAAACCTTCTACATCGCATTAATTGGACGTTAAATCACGTGTTTTGCATGGATTTGAAGTTAAACCTTCTATATTGCATTGATTTGAAGCTAAATCATGTGTTTCGCATGCAGTTGAAGCTAAATCATGTCTTTCACAAGTATTTGAAGCTAAATCATGTCTTTCACAAGCATTTGAAGATGAACCATTTGAATCGCATGGATTTGAACCCGAGCCTTCTACTTCGGTCTGATTTGCAGATAAATAATGTGTTTCGCGTGGATTTGAAGCTAAGCCTTCTACATCCCATGGATTTGAATCTAAATCATGTGTTTGGCATGGATTTGAATCTAAACCTTCTACATCGCATTAATTTGAACCTAAACCTTCTACATTCTATTGATTTGAAGCTAAACCTTCTACCTCTTATTGATTTGAAGCTAAACCTTCTACATCGCATTGATTTGAAGATAAATCATGTTTTTCGCATGGATTTGAAGCTAACTCGTTTGTTTCGCCTGCATTTGAAGATATATCATTAATGTCGGAAGTACTTGAAGGTAAATCATTTATTTCGCATGAATTTAAAGCTGAATCATGTGTTTCGCATGGATTTGAAGCTAACTCGTTTGTTTCGCCTGCATTGAAGCTATATCACTTATATCGTAAGTATTTGTTTCCAAAATAATTTGCTTCGCATGGATTTGATGCTAAGACATCTAGATCGCATTGATTTGATGCTAAATCATGAGTTTCGCATGGATTAGAAGCTAACTGGTTTGTTTCGCCTGAATTTGAAGCTATCTCATTTATATCGCAAGTATTTGAAGCTAAATGATTTGTGTCGCATGGATTTGAAGCTACGCCTCCTACTTCGCATTGATTTGTTAGCTAAATCATTTGTTTCGCATGGATTTGGAGCTATCTCGTTTGTTTCGCATGCAATTGAATCTATATCACTTATATCGCAATTATTTGAAGCTAAATCATTTGTTCCGCATGGATTTGAAGCTAAGCCTTCCACTTCGCATTGATTTGAAGCTGAATCATGTGTTTCGCTTGGATTTTAAGCTAACACGTACGTTTCACATGCAGTTGAAGCAAAATCCTGTACATCACAAGTATTTGGAGCTGAACCATTCGTTTCGCATGAATATTAAGCTAAACCATGTGCTTCGCATGCAGTTGAATCTAAATCATGTACTTCACAAGTATTTGAAGCCGAACCATTAAATTCGCATGGATTTGAAGCTGAGTATTCTACTTCGCACTGATTTGAAGCTGAATCATGTGTCTCGCTTGGATTTGAAACTAAGCCTTCTACTTCGAATTGATTTGAAGCTAAATCATGTATTTCGCATGGATCTGAAGCTAACTCTTTTTCTTGGCCTGCATTTGAAGCTATATCACTTATATTCACAAGTATTTGAAGCTAAATAATTCGTTTCGCATGGATTTGAAGCTAAGCCTTCTACTTCGCATTGATTTGAAGCTAAATCATGTGTTTCGCATGGATTTGAAGCTAAGCCTTCCACTAAGAATTTACTTGATACTAAATCATTTGTTTCGCATGGATTTGATGCCAATTCGTGTGTTTCGTCTGCATTTGAAGCTGTATCCCTTATATTCGTAAGTATTTGAAGCTCAATCACTTGTTTCGCATGGATTTGAAGCTAAGCCCACTACTTCTCATTGATTTGAAGCTAAATCATGTGATTCGCATCGATTTGAAGTAATCTCCTTTGTTTCGCCTGCATATGAAGCTATATCACTTAAATCGCACGTATTTGATGTAGATCATTTGTTTTCCATGGATTTGAAGCTAAACCTTCTACATCGCATTGATTTGCAGCTAAATCATGTGTTTCGCATGCATTTCAAGCTAACTCGTTTGTTTCCCCTGCATTTGAAGCTAAATCACTTATATCGCAAGTATCTGACGCTAAATCATTTGTGTCGCATGGAATTGAAGCTAATCCTTCTACATCGCATTGATTTGAAGCTAAATTATGTGTTTCGCATGGAGTTGAAGCTAACTCGTTTGTTGCGCATTCATTTGAAATTATATCACTTATATCGCATGTATCTAATGCTAAATCATTTGTGTCGTATGGATTTGAAGCTAAACCTTCTACGTCGCATTGATTTGAAGCTTAATCATGTGTTTTGCATGGATTTGAAGCTAACTCGTTTGTTTCCCCTGCATTTTAAGCTATATCACTTATATCATTTGTTTCGCATGGATTTGAAGCTAAACCTTGTACATCGCATTGATTTGCAGCTAAATCATGTGTTTCGCATGGACTTGAAGCTAACTCGTTTGTTTCCCATGCAGATGAATCTATATCACCTATATCCGAAGTGTTTGAAACTCAATCGTTTGTTCCGCTTGGATTTGAAGGTAATCCTTCTACTTCGCATTGATTTGAAGCTACATCATGTGTATCGCATGGATTTTGAAGCTAACTCATTTGATTCGTCTGCATTTGAAGCTATATCAATTATATCCCAAGTGTTTGAAGCTAAATCATTTGTTTCGCGTTGATTTGAAGCTAAACCTTCTACATCGCATTGATTTGAAGCTAAATCATGTGTTTCGCTTGGATTTGAAGATAAATCTTCTACATCGCATTGATTTGAAGCTAAATCATGTGTTTCGCTTGGATTTGAAGCTAACTCGTTCGTTGCGCATGCAGTTAAATCTAAATAACGTATATCACAGGTATTTGTACCGAAACCATTTGCTTCGAATGGATTTGAAGCTAAACCTTCTACATCGCATTGATTTGAAGCTTATTCGTGTATTTTGCATGAATTTGAAGCTAACTCGTTTGTTTCGCCTGCAATTGAAGCTATACCACTTATATCGCAAGTATATGACGCTGAATCATTTGTGTCGCATGGATTTGAAGCTAAACTTTCGACATCGCATTGATTTGAAGCTAAATCATGTGTTTCGCTTGGATTTGAAGATAAATCTTCTACATCGCCTTGATTTGCAGCTAAATCATGTGTTTCGCATGGATTTGAAGCTAACTCGTTCGTTGCGCATGCAGTTAAATCTAAATTACGTATATCACAAGTATATGTAGCTAAACCATTTGTTTCGCATGGATTTGAATCTAAGCCTTGTACTTCGAGTTGATTTGAAGCAACATCATGTGTTTCGAATGGATTTGAAGCTAAACCTTCTACATCGCATTGATTTGAAGCTAAATCATGTGTTTCGCATGAATGTATTGCTAAACCATGTGATTCGCATGGATTTGACGCTATCTCGTTTGTTCCGGCTGCATTTGAAGCTATATCACTTATATTCGCAAGTATTTGAAACTAAACCATTCGTTTCGCATGGATTTGAAGCTAATCCTTCTACTTCGCTTTGACTTGAAGTTAAATCATGTGTTTCTCATAGATTTGAAGATAACTCGTTTGGTTCGCATGCAGTGGAAGCTATATCACTTATATTCGCAAGTATTTGAAGCCAAATCATTCGGTTCGCATGGATTTGAAGCTAAGCCTTCTACTTCACATTGATTTGAAGCTAAATCATGTGTTTTGCATGGATTTGAAGATAACTCGTTTGTTTCGCATGCAGTTGAAGCTAAATCATGTATATCACAAATATTTGATGCTAAACCATTTGTTTCGCATGGATTTAAAGCTATGCCTTCTACTTCGCATTGATTTGAAACGAAATCATGTGTTTTGCTTGGATTTGAAGCCTACGCGTTTGTTTCACCTGCACTTGAAGCAAAATCATGTATATCACAAGTATTTGAAGCTAAACCATTTGTTTCGCATGGATTTGAAGATGATCCTTCTACTTCGCATTAATTTGAAGCTAAATCATTTGTTTCGCATGGATTTGAAGCTAACTCGTTCGTTTCGCCTGTCTTTGAAGCTAGATCACTTATATCGCAAGTATTTGAAGCTAAATCATGTGTTTCGTTTGGATTTGAAGCAACGCCTTCTACTTCGCATTGATTTGAAACTAAATCATTTGTTTCGCATGGAATTGAAGCCACCTCGTTTGTTCCTCCAGCTTTTGAAGCTAGATCACTTATATCGCAAGTATTTGAAGCTAAATCATGTGTTTCGCTTGGATTTGAAGCCAAACCTTCTACATCGCATTGATTTAAAGCAAAATCTTGTGTATCGCATGGATTTGAAGCTAAACCTTCTACATCGCATTGATTTGCAGCTAAATCATGTGTTTCGCATGGACTTGAAGCTAACTCGTTTGCTTCGCATGCAGCTGAAGCTGTATCACCTATATCCGAAGTGTTTGAAGCTCAATCGTTTGTTCCGAATGGATTTGAAGCTAATCCTACTACTTCGCAATGATTTGAAACGACATCATGTGTATCGCATGGATTTTGAAGCTAACTCGTTTGATTCGTCTTCATTTGAAGCTATATCAATTATATCCCAAGTGTTTGAAGCTAAATCATTTGTTTCGCGTTGATTTGAAGCTAAACCTTCTACATCGCATTGATTTGAAGCTAAATCATGTGTTTAGCTTGGATTTGAAGATAAATCTTCTACATCGCATTGATTTGAAGCTAAATCATGTGTTTCGCTTGGATTTGAAGCTAACTCGTTCGTTGCGCATGCAGTTAAATCTAAATAACGTATATCACAGGTATTTGTACCGAAACCATTTGCTTCGAATGGATTTGAAGCTAAACCTTCTACATCGCATTGATTTGAAGCTTATTCGTGTGTTTTGCATGAATTTGAAGATAACTCGTTTGTTTCCCCTGAATTTGAAGCTATACCACTTATATCGCAAGTATATGACGCTGAATCATTTGTGTCGCATGGATTTGAAGCTAAACTTTCTACATCGCATTGATTTGAAGCTGAATCATGTGTTTTGCATGGAGTTGAAGCTAACTCGTTTGTTTCCCCTGCATTTGAAGCTATATCAATTATATCGCAATTATCAGATGCTAAATCATTTTTTTCGCATGGATTTGAAGCTAAGCCTTCTACATCGCATTGATTTGCAGCTAAATCATGTGCTTCGCGTGGACTTGAAGCTAACTCGTTTGCTTCGCATGCAGCTGAAGCTGTATCACCTATATCCGAAGTGTTTGAAGCTCAATCGTTTGTTCCGAATGGATTTGAAGCTAATCCTACTACTTCGCATTGATTTGAAACTACATCATGTGTATCGCATGGATTTTGAAGCTAACTCGTTTGATTCGTCTGCATTTGAAGCTATATCAATTATATCCCAAGTGTTTGAAGCTGAATCATTTGCTTCGCGTGGATTTGAAGCTAAACCTTCTACATCGCATTGATTTGAAACTAAATCATGTATATCGCTTGGATTCGAAGATAACTCATTTGTTTCGTCAGCATTTGAAGCTATATCACTTATATCGCAAGCATCTGAAGCTATATCATTTGTTTCCCATGGATTTGAAGCTAAACCTTCTACATCGCATTGATTTGAAGCTAAATCATTTGTTTCGCATGGATTTGAAGCTAACTCGTTCGTTTCGCCTGTATTTGAAGCTAGATCACTTATATCGCAAGTATTTGAAGCTAAATCATGTGTTTCGTTTGGATTTGAAGCAACGCCTTCTACTTCGCATTGATTTGAAACTAAATCATTTGTTTCGCATGGAATTGAAGCCACCTCGTTTGTTCCTCCAGCTTTTGAAGCTAGATCACTTATATCGCAAGTATTTGAAGCTAAATCATGTGTTTCGTATCGATTTGAAGCTTACTTGATTGTTTCGCCTGCATTTGAAGTTACATCACTTATATTCGCAAGTATTTGAAACTTAATGATTCGCTGCGCATGGATTTGAAGCTAAACCTTGTACTTCGCATTGATTTGAAGCTAAATCATGCGGTTCGCATGGATGTGAAGCTAATTCGATTGTTTCGCCTGCATTTGAAGCTATATCACTTATATTGCAATTATCTGAAGATAAATCCTTTGTTGCTCATGTATTTGAAGCTAAGCCTTCTACTTCGCATTGATTTGAAGTTAAATCATGTGTCTCGCATGGATTTAAAGCTGACTCGTTTGTTTTGTCTGCATTTGAACCTAGATCATGTATATCACAAGTATTTGGAGCTAAACCATTTGTTTCGCATGGTTTCGAAGATAAGCCTTCTACGTCGCATTGATTTGGAGCTAAGTCGTATGATTCGTATGGATTTGAAGCTAAGTCGTTTGTTTCGCCGGCATTTGAAGCTATATCACGTATATTCGCAAGCATTTGAAGCTAAACCATTCGATTCGCATGGATTTGAAGCTAAATCATGTGTTTCTATCGGATTTGAAGCTAAACCATTTGTTTCGCATTGATTTGGAGCTAAGCCTCCTACTTCGCATTGATTTGAAATTAAATATGTGTTTCGTTTAGATTTGATGCTAACGCGTTTGTTTCGCATGCTCTTGAAGCTAAATAATGTATATCACTAGTATTTGAAACTGATCCATTTGTTTGAAATGAATATTAAGATAAACCATGTGTTTCGAATGAATATTATGCTAAACCATGTGTTTCTCATGAATTTGAAAATAACTCATGTGTTTCGCACGGATTTGAAGCTCACTCATTTGTATCGCCTGCATTCGAAGCTACATCATTTATATCGCAAGCATTTGAAGCTAATTCATTTTTGTCGCATGTATTTGAACCTAAATCTTCTACTTCGCATGGATTTGATGCTAAATAATGTGTTTCGCATGGATTTGATGCTAACTCGATTGTTTCGCATGGATTTGAAGATAAACCTCCCACTTCGCATTGATTTAAATCTAACTCGTTTGTTTCGCATGCAGTTGATCTAAATCATGTGTTTCGCATGGATTTGAAGCTAACTCGATTGTTTCGCCTGCATTCGAAGCTATATCACATATATGCACAGCTATTTGAAGCTCAATCATTCGTTTCGCATGGATTTGAAGCTAATCCTTCTACCTCGCATTGATTTGAAGCTAAATCGTGTGTTTTGCTTGGATTTGAAACTATCTCGTTTGTTTCGCATGCATTTGCAGTTATATCACTTATGTCCGCAAGTATTTGAAACTAAATCATTCGTTTCGCATGGATTTGAAGCTAAGCCACCAACTTCGCATTGATTTGAAGCTAAATCATGTGTTTCGTTTGGATTGAGTTGAAGCTAAATTATGTATATCACCAGTATTTGAATCTAAGCCATATCTTTCGCGTGCATTTGAAGCTATTTCATTTATATCGCAATTATCTGAAGATAAATCAATTGTTTCTCATGTATTTGAAACTAAGCCTTCTACTTCGCATTGATTTAAAGCTAAATCATGTGATTCGCATGGATTTGAAGCTAACTCGTTTGTTACGCGTGCTGTTGATGCTAAATCATGTATATCACAAGTATTTGGAGCTAAACCATTTGTTTCGCATCAATTTGAGGCTTAGGCTTTTACTTCTCATTGACTTGAATCTAAATCATGTGTTTCGCATTGATTTGCAGCTAAATCATGTGTTTTGCATGGATTTGAAGCTAAGCCTTCTACATCGCATTCATTTGAAGCTAAATCATTTGTTTCGCATGGATTTGAATCTAAGCCTTGTCCTTCGAATTGATTTGAATCTAGATCATGTGTTTCGTATGGATTTGAAGCTAAACCTTCTACATCGCATTGATTTGAAGCTAAACCTTCTATATTCTATTGATTTGAAGCTAAACCTTCTTCATCGCATTGATTTGCAGCTAAATCATGTGTTTCGCATGGATTTGAAGCTAACTCGTTCGTTGCGCATGCAGTTCAATCTAAATAACGTATATCACAAGTATTTGAAGCTAAACCATTTGATTCGCATGGATTTGAAGCTAAGCCTTCTACTTCGCATTAATTGGAAGTTAAATCACGTGTTTTGCATGGATTTGGAGCTAAACCTTCTACATCGCATTGATTTGAAGCTAAATCATGTGTTTCGCATGCAGTTGAAGCTAAATCATGTCTTTAACAAGTATTTGAAGATGAACGATTTGAATCGCATTGATTTGAACCCGAGCCTTCTACTTCGCACTGATTTGCAGCTAAATAATGTGTTTCGCATGGATTTGAAGCTAAACCTTCTACATCGCATTGATTTGCAGCTAAATAATGTGTTTCGCATGGATTTGAAGCTAAACCTTCTACATCCCATGGATTTGAAGCTAAATCATGTGTTTGGCATGGATTCCCAGCTAAAGCTTCTGCATCGCATTGATTTGCAGCTGACTCATGTGTTTCGCATTGATTTGAAGCTAACTCGTTCGTTTCGCCTGTATTTGAAGCTAGATCACTTATATCGCAAGTATTTGAAGCTAAATCATGTGTATCGCGTGGATTTTGAAGCTAAACCTTCTACATCACATTGATTTGCAGCTAAATCATGTGTTTCGCATGGATTTGAAGCTAACTCGTTCGTTGCGCATGCAGTTCAATCTAAATAACGTATATCACAAGTATTTGAAGCTAAACCATTTGATTCGCATGGATTTGAAGCTAAGCCTTCTACTTCGCATTAATTGGAAGTTAAATCACGTGTTTTGCATGGATTTGAAGCTAATCCTTCTACATCGCATTGATTTGAAGCTAAATCATGTGTTTCGCATGCAGTTGAAACTAAATCATGTCTTTAACAAGTATTTGAAGATGAACCATTTGAATCGCATTGATTTGAACCCGAGCCTTCTACTTCGCACTGATTTGCAGCTAAATAATGTGTTTCGCATGGATTTGAAGCTAAACCTTCTACATCGCATTGATTTGCAGCTAAATAATGTGTTTCGCATGGATTTGAAGCTAAACCTTCTACATCCCATGGATTTGAAGCTAAATCATGTGTTTGGCATGGATTTCCAGCTAAAGCTTCTGCATCGCATTGATTTGCAGCTGAATCATGTGTTTCGCTTGGATTTGAAGCTAACTCGTTCGTTTCGCCTGTATTTGAAGCTAGATCACTCATATCGCAAGTATTTGAAGCTAAATCATGTGTATCGCGTGGATTTTGAAGCTAAACCTTATACATCACATTGATGTGCAGCTAAATCATGTGTTTCGCATGGACTTGAAGCTAACTCGTTCGTTGCGCATGCAGTTCAATCTAAATAACGTATATCACAAGTATTTGAAGCTAAACCATTTGATTCGCATGGATTTGGAGCTAAGCCTTCTACTTCGCATTAATTGGAAGTTAAATCACGTGTTTTGCATGGATTTGAAGCTAAACCTTCTACATCGCATTGATTTGAAGCTAAATCATGTGTTTCGCATGCAGTTGAAGCTAAATCATGTCTTTAACAAGTATTTGAAGATGAACCATTTGAATCGCATTGATTTGAACCCGAGCCTTCTACTACGCACTGATTTGCAGCTAAATAATGTGTTTCGCATGGATTTGAAGCTAAACCTTCTACATCGCATTGATTTGCAGCTAAATAATGTGTTTCGCATGGTTTTGAAGCTAAACCTTCTACATCCCATGGATTTGAAGCTAAATCATGTGTTTGGCATGGATTCCCAGCTAAAGCTTCTGCATCGCATTGATTTGCAGCTGACTCATGTGTTTCGCATTGATTTGAAGCTAACTCGTTCGTTTCGCCTGTATTTGAAGCTAGATCACTTATATCGCAAGTATTTGAAGCTAAATCATGTGTATCGCGTGGATTTTGAAGCTAAACCTTCTACATCACATTGATTTGCAGCTAAATCATGTGTTTCGCATGGATTTGAAGCTAACTCGTTCGTTGCGCATGCAGTTCAATCTAAATAACGTATATCACAAGTATTTGAAGCTAAACCATTTGATTCGCATGGATTTGAAGCTAAGCCTTCTACTTCGCATTAATTGGAAGTTAAATCACGTGTTTTGCATGCATTTGAAGCTAATCCTTCTACATCGCATTGATTTGAAGCTAAATCATGTGTTTTGCATGGATTTGACGCTAACTCGTTCGTTTCGCCTGCAGTTGAATCTACATTACTTATATCGCTAGTATTTGAAGCTAAATCATGTGTATCGCGTGGATTTTGAAGCTAACTCGTTTGATTAGTCTTCATTTGAAGCTATATCACTTACACCCCAAGTGTTTGAAGCTATATCATTTGTTTCGCATGGATTTGAAGCTAAACCTTCTTCATCGCATTGATTTGCAGCTAAATCATGTGTTTTGCATGGATTTGAAGCTAAGCCTTCTACTTCGCATTCATTTGAAGCTAAATCATTTGTTTCGCATGGATTTGAATCTAAGCCTTGTCCTTCGAATTGATTTGAATCTAAATCATGTGTTTCGTATGGATTTGAAGCTAAACCTTCTACATCGCATTGATTTGAAGCTAAACCTTCTATATTCTATTGATTTGAAGCTAAACCTTCTTCATCGCATTGATTTGCAGCTAAATCATGTGTTTCGCATGGATTTGAAGCTAACTCGTTCGTTGCGCATGCAGTTCAATCTAAATAACGTATATCACAAGTATTTGTAGCTAAACCATTTGATTCGCATGGATTTGAAGCTAAGCCTTCTACTTCGCATTAATTGGAAGTTAAATCACGTTTTTTGCATGGATTTGAAGCTAAACCTTCTACATCGCATTGTTTTGAAGCTAAATCATGTGTTTCGCATGCAGTTGAAGCTAAATCATGTCTTTAACAAGTATTTGAAGATGAACCATTTGAATCGCATTGATTTGAACCCGAGCCTTCTACTTCGCACTGATTTGCCGCTAAATAATGTGTTTCGCATGGATTTGATGCTAGCTCGTTCGTTTCGCCTGCAGTTGAATCTACATCACTTATATCGCTAATATTTGTAGCTAAATCATGCGTATTGCGTGGATTTTGAAGCTAACTCGTTTGATTAGTCTTCATTTTAAGCTATATCACTTATACCCCAAGTGTTTGAATCTAAATCATGTGTTTGGCATGGATTTGAAGCTGAACCTTCTACATCGCATTGATTTGCAGCTGTATCATGTGTTTCGCATGGATTTGAAGCTAACTCGTTTATTTCGCCTTCATTGAAGCTATATCACTTATATCGCAAGTATTTGATTCCAAAATAATTTGCATCGCATGGATTTGAAGCTACGCCTTCTACATCGCATAGATTTGAAGCTAAATCATGTGTTTCGCATGGATTTGAAGCTAACTCGTTTGTTTCGCATGCAGTTGAAGCTAAATGATTTATATCGAAAGTATTTGAAGCTAAATCGTTTGTTTCGAATGGATGTGAAGCTAATTATTCTACTTCACATTGATTTGAAGCTAAATCATGTGTTTCGCTTGGATTTCAAGCTAACTCGTCTGTTTCGCATGCAGTTGAAGCTAAATTATGTATATCATCAGTATTTGAATCTAAACCATGTCTTTCGCCTGCATTTGAAGCTATTTCATTTCTATCGCAAGTATTGGAAGGTATATCATTTGTTTCGCATTGATTTGAAGCTAAGCCATCTTCTTCGCTCTGACTTCAAGCTAAATAATGTGTTACGCATGGATTTGAAGCTAACTCGATTGTTTCGCCTGCATTAGAAGCTATATCACATATATTCACAAGTATTTGAATCTAATCCATTTGTTTCGCTTGGATTTGAAGCTGAGCCTTCTACTTCGCATTGATTTGAAGTTAAATCATGTGTTTCCCTTGGATTTGAAGCTACCTCGTTTGTTTCGCATGCATTTGATGCTAAATCATGGATATCACAAGCATTATAAGCTAAACCTTTTGATTCGCATTTATTTGAAGCTAAGTCTTCTACTTTGCATGAATTTGACGCTAAATCATGTGTTTCGCATGGATTTGAAGCCAACTTGTTTATTTCGCCTGCATTTGAATCAAAATCATGTATATCACAAGTATCTGAAGCTAAACCATTTGTTTCGCATGGATTTGAAGAAAAACCTTCTACTTCGCATGTATTAGAAGCTAACTCGATCGTCTCGCCTGCATGAGTTGATGCTAAATCATGTGTTTCGCTTGGATTTGAAGATAACTCGTTTGTTGCGCATGCTGTAAAAGCTAAATCATGTATATCACAACTATATGAAGGTAAACCGTTTGTTTCGCATGGATTTGAAGCTAAACCTTCTACTTCGCATTTATTTGAAACTAAATCATGTATTTCGCATGCATTTGAAGCTAACACGTTTGTGTCGTATGCAGTTGAAGCTAAATCATGTGTATCACAAGTATCTGTATCTTAACCATCTGTTTCGCATGAATATTAAGCTAAACCATGTGTTTCGCATGAATTTGGAGCTAAATGATGTGTTTCGCATGGATTTGAAGCTAACTCTTTTGTTTCACCTGCATTTTAAGCTAACTCACGTATATCGCAAGTATTTGAACATAAACCATTTGTTTCGCCTGGATTCGAAGAAAAAACATCTACTTCGCATTCATTTGAAGCTAAATCATGTGTTTCGCATGGATTTGAAGCTAACTCGTTTGTTTCGCCTGCATTTGAAGCTTAATCATGTATATCACAAGTATTTGAAGCTAAGGCATTTGTTTCTCATGTATTTGAAGCTAAGCCTTCCACTTCGCATTGATTTGTAGCTAAACCATTTGTTTCGCATGGATTTGAAGCTAAACCATCTACTTCGCATTTATTTGAACTAAATCATGTATTTCGCATGGATTTGAATCTAACTCGATTGTTTCGCGTGCATTTGAAGCTATATCACATATATCGCAATTCCAAAGATAAATCATTTGTTTCTGATGTATTTGAAGCTAAGCCTTCTACTTCGCATTGATTTGAAGCTAAATCATGTGTTTCGCTTGGATTTGAAGCTAACTCGTTTGTTTCAACTGCATTTTAAGCTAACCCACATATATCGCAGGTATTTGAACATAAACCATTTGTTTCTCATGGATTCGGAGATCGTCCTTCTTCATCGCATTCATTTGAAGCTAAATCATGTGTTTCGCATGGATTTGATGCTAACTCGTTTGTTTCGCATGCAGTTGATGCTACATCATGTTTATCACAAGTATTTGATGCGAAACCATTTGTTTCGCATGGATTCGAAGAAAAAACATCTACTTCGCATTCATTTGAAGCTAAATCATGTGTTTCGCATGGATTTGAAGGTAACTAGTTTGTTTCGCCTGCATTTGAAGCTTAATCATGTATATCACAAGTATTTGAAGCTAAGGCATTTGTTTGTCATGGATTTGAAGATAAACGTTCTATTTCGCATTGATTTGCAGCTAACTCGATCGTTTCGCATGCACTTGAAGCTATATCACTTATATTCCCATATCTGAAGATAAATCATTTGTTTTTCATGTATTTGAAGCTAAGCCTTCCACTTCGCATTGATTTGTAGCTAAATCATTCGTTTCGCATGGACATTCTACTTCGGATGGATTTGAAGCTAAATCATGTATTTCGCTTGGATTTGAAGCAAACTCGTTTGCTTGGCATGCAATTGAAGCTAAATCATCTATATCACAAGTATTAGAAGCTAAACTATTTGTTTCGCATTTATTTGGAGCTAAGCCTTCTACTTCGCATTGATTTGAAATTAAATGACGTGTTCGCTTTGGATTTGAAGCTAACTCGTTTGTTTCGCAAGCTGTTGAAGCTAAATCATGTATAACACAAGTATTTGAAGTAGCAACATTTGTTTCGCATGAATATTAAGCTAAACCATGTGTTTCGCATTGATTTGCAGCTAAGCCTTCTACTTCGCATTGACTTGAAACTAAGTAATGTGTTTCCTTTAGATTTGATGCTAACGCGTCTGCTTCGCATGCTCTTGAAGCTAATTAATGTATATCACAAGTATTTGAAGCTGAATCATTTGTTTCGCACGAATATTAAGCTGAACCATGTGTTTCGCATGAATTTGAATCTAAATCAGGTGTATCGCTTGGATTTGAAGCTAACTCGTTTGTTTCGCAAGCAGTTGAAAATATATCACTTATATTCGCAAGTGTTTGAAGCCAAATCATACGTTTTGCATGGATTAGAAGCTAAGCTTTCTACTTCGCATGGATTTGAATCTAAATCATGTATTTTGCATGGATTTGTAGCTAACTCGTTTGTTTTGCATGCAGTTTAAGCTAAATCATGTATATCACAAGTATTTGAAGCTAAAACATTTGTTTCGATTTGATTTGAAACTAAGCCTTCTACTTCGCATTGATGTGAAGCTAAGTCATGTGTTTCTCATGGATTTGATGCTATTTCGTTTGTTTCGCCTGCATTTGAAGCTATATCATTTATATCGCAAGTATTTGAAGCTAAACCATCTGTTCCTCATGTATTTGAAGCTAAGCCTTCCACTTCGCATTTTTTGAAGCTAAATCATGTAATTCGCATGGATTTGAATCAAACTAGATTGTTTCGTGTGCATTTGATGCTATATCACATATATCGCAATTATCTCAATACTAACCATTTGTTTCGCATGGATTTGAAGCTAAACCATCTACTTCGCATTTATTTGAACTAAATCATGTATTTCGCATGGATTTGAATCTAACTCAATTGTTTCGCGTGCATTTGAAGCTATATCACATATATCGCAATTCCAGAGATAAATCATTTGTTTCTGATGTATTTGGAGCTAAGCCTTCTACTTCGCATTGATTTGAAGCTAAATCATGTGTTTCGCTTGGATTTGAAGCTAACTCGTTTGTTTCGCATGCAGTTGATGCTACATCATGTTTATCACAAGTATTTGATGCTAAACCATTTGTTTCGCATGGATTCGAAGAAAAAACATCTACTTCGCATTCATTTGAAGCTAAATCATGTGTTTCGCATGGATTACAAGATAACTCGTTTGTTTCGCATGGAGTTCAAGCTAAATCATGTATATCACAAGTATTTGATGCTAAACCATTTGTTTCTCATGGATCTGAAGCTAAGGCTTCTACTTTGCATTGATTTGAAGCTATATCATGTGTTTCGTTTGATTTGAACCTAACTCGTTTGTTTCGCATGCCGGTGAAGCTAAATAATGTATAAAACAAGTATTTGAAGCTGAATCATTTGTTTCGCACGAATATTAAGCTGAACCATGTGTTTCGCATGAATTTGAATCTAAATCAGGTGTATCGCTTGGATTTGAAGCTAACTCGTTTGTTTCGCAAGCAGTTGAAAATATATCACTTATATTCGCAAGTGTTTGAAGCCAAATCATACGTTTTGCATGGATTAGAAGCTAAGCTTTCTACTTCGCATGGATTTGAATCTAAATCATGTATTTTGCATGGATTTGTAGCTAACTCGTTTGTTTCGCATGAAGTTGAAGCTAAATCATGTATATCGCAAGTATTTGAAGCTAAACCATTTGTTTCGCATTGATTTGAAACTAAGCCTTCTACTTCGCATTGATGTGAAGCTAAGTCATGTGTTTCTCATGGATTTGAAACTATCTCGTTTGTTTCGCCTGCATTAGAAGCTATATCACTTATATCGCAAGTATTTGAAGCTAAATCATTTGTTTCGCGCGGAATTGAAGTTAGACCTTCTACATCGCATTGATTTGAAGCCAGATCATGTGTTTCGCTTGGATTTGATGCTAAATCATGTGTATTCGCATGGATTTTGAAGCTAACTCGTTTGTTTCGCCTGCATTTGAAGCTAAATCATGTCTTTCGCATGGATTTGAAGCGAACTCGTTTGTGTCGCCTGCATTTGAAGCTATATCACTTATATCGCAAGTATTTGAAGCTAAATCATTTGTTCCGCGCGGAATTGATGCCAGACCTTCTACATCGCATTGATTTGAAGATAGATCATGTGTTTCGCTTGGATTTGAAGCCAAATCATGTGTTTCGCATGGATTTGAAGGTAACTGGTTTGTTGCCCGTGCATTTGAAGCTATATCATTTATATCGCAAGTATTTGACGCTAAATCATTTGTTTCGCGCGGAATTGATGCTAGACCTTCTACATCGCATTGATTTGATGATAGATCATGTGTTTCGCTTGGATTTGAAGCCAAATCATGTGTTTCGCATGGATTTGGAGATAACTGGTTTGTTGCCCATGCATTTGAAGCTATATCATTTATATCGCAAGTATCTGTAGCTAAATCATTTGTTTCTCATGGATTTGAAGTCAAACCATCTACATCGCATTGATTTGAAGCTAAATCAATCGTTTGGCTTGGATTTGAAGCTAACTCGTTTGTTCGGCATTCAGTTGAATCTGATTCATGTATATCACAAGTACTTGAAGCTAAACCAATAGTGTCGCATGGATTTGAAGCTAAGCATTCTACTTCGCATTGATTTGAAGCTAAATTATGTGTTCCGTTTGGATTTGAAGCTAACTCGTTTGTTTCGGATGGAGTTGAAGCTAAATTATGTAAATCACAAGTATTTGAAGCTAAACCATTTCATTCGCATGGATTTGTAGCTAAGACTTCTACTTCGCATTGATTTGAAGATAAATCATGTGTATTCGCATGGATTTTGAAGCTAACTCGTGTGTTCGGCATTCAGTTGAATCTGATTCATGTATATTACAAGTATTTGAAGCTAAACCAATAGTGTCGCATGGATTTGAAGCTATGCCTTCGTCTTCGCATTGATTTGAAGCTAAATTATGTGTTTCGCTTGGATTTGAAGCTAACTCGTTTGTTTCGGTTGGAGTTGAAGCTAAATCATGTAAATCACAAGTATTTGAAGCCAAACCATTTGATTCGCATGGATTAGCAGCTAAGACTTCTACTTCGCATTGTTTTGAAGATAAATCATGTGTATTTGCATGGTTTTTGAAGCTAACTCGTTTGTTTCGCCTGCATTTGAAGCTAAATCATGTCTTTCGCATGGATTTGAAGCGAACTCGTTTGTGTCGCCTGCATTTGAAGCTATATCACTTATATCGCAAGTATTTGAAGCTAAATCATTTGTTTCGCGCGGAATTGATGCTAGACCTTCTACATCGCATTGATTTGAAGATAGATCATGCGTTTCGCTTGGATTTGAAGCCAAATCATGTGTTTCGCATGTGTTTGGAGATAACTGGTTTGTTGCCCATGCATTTGAAGCTATATCATTTATATCGCAAGTATCTGTAGCTAAATCATTTGTTTCTCATGGATTTGAAGTTAAACCATCTACATCGCATTGATTTGTAGCTAACTCAATCGTTTGGCTTGGATTTGAAGCTAACTCGTTTTTTCGGCATTCAGTTGAATCTGATTCATGTATGTCACAAGTATTTGAAGCTAAACAAATAGTGTCGCATAGATTTGAAGCCAAGCCTTCTACTTCGAATTGACTTGATGCTAAATTATGTGTTTCGCTTGGATTTGAAGCTAACTCGTTTGTTTCGGATGTAGTTGAAGCTATATCACTTATATCGCAAGTATTTGAAGCTAAATCATTTGTTTCGCGCGGAATTGAAGCTAGACCTTCTACATCGCATTGATTTGAAGCTAGATCATGTGTTTCGCTTGGATTTGAAGCCAAATCATGTCTTTCGCATGGATTTGAAGATAACTCATTTGTTTCCCCTGCAGTTGAAGCTATATCATTTATATCGCAAGTATTTGAAGGTAACCCATTTATTTCTCATGGATTTGAAGCTAAGCCTTCTACTTCGAATTTATTTGAAGCTAAATCATGTGTTTCGCATGGATTTGAAGCTAAGCCTTCTACATCGCATGGATTTGAAGCTAAGTCTTCTACATCGCATTGATTTGAAGCTAAATCCTGTGTATTGCTTGGAGGTGAAGCTAAACATTTTACATCGCATTGATTTGCAGCTAAATCATGTGTTTCGCATGGATTTGAAGGTAACTCGTTTGTTTCGTCTGCATTCGAAGCTATATCATTTATATCGCAAGTATTTGATGCTAAACCATTTGTTTCGCATGGTTTTGCGCTAAGCCTTCTACTTCGCATTGATTTGAAGCTAAATTATATGTTTCGCTGGGATTAGAAGCTAACTCGTTTGTTTCGCCTGCATTTGAAGCTATATCATTTATATCGCAAGTATTTGAAGCTAAACCATCTGTTTCGAATGGATTTGACGCTAAGCCTTCTACTTCGCGTTGATTAGAATCTAAATCATGTGTATCGCTTGGATTTGAAGCTAACTCGTTTGTTTCGCATGCAGTTGTAGCTCAATAATGTATATCACAAGTATTTGAAGCTAAACCATTTGTATCGCTTGTATTTGATGCTAAACAACGTGTTTTCCATAAATTTGAAACTAAATCATGTGTTTCACATGCATTTGAAGCTTAATCATGTGTTTTGCATGGATTTGAAGCTACCTCGTTTGCATGGCCTGCCGTTGAAGCTAAATTATGTATAGCAAAAATATTTGAAGCTAAACCATTTTTTTCACATGGATTTGAAGCTAAGCGTACTACTTCGCATTGTTTTGAAGCTAAATCATTTGTTACGCATGGATTTGAATCTATCTCGTTTGTTTCGCCTGCATTTGAAGCTACATCACTTATATCGCAAGTATCTTAAGCTAAATCATTTAAACAAACCTTCTACTTCACATTGATTTGAAGCTAAATCATGCGTATCGTATGGATTTTGAAACTAACTCGTTTGATTCGTCTGCATTTGAAGCTATATCGCTTATATCCCAAGTGTTTGAAGCTAAATCATTTGTTTCGCTTGGATTTGAAGCTAAACCTTCTACATAGAATTGATTTGAAGCTTAATCATGCGTGTCGCTTGGATTTGAAGGTATCTGGTTTATTGCCCATGCATTTGAAGCTATATCATTTATATCGCAAGTATCTGTAGCTAAATCATTTGTTTCTCATGGATTTGAAGTTAAACCATCTACATCGCATTGATTTGAAACTAAATCAATTGTTTGGCTTGGATTTGAAGCTAACTCGTTTGTTCGGCATTCAGTTGAATCTGATTCATGTATATCACAAGTATTTGAAGCTAAACCAATAGTGTCGCATGGATTTGAAGCTAAGCATTCTACTTCGCATTGATTCAAAGCTAAATTATGTGTTCCGTTTGGATTTGAAGCTAACTCGTTTGTTTCGGATGGAGTTGAATCTAAATTATGTAAATCACAAGTATTTGAATCTAAACCATTTCATTCCCATGGATTTGTAGCTAAGACTTCTACTTCGCATTGATTTGAAGATAAATCATGTGTATGCGCATGGATTTTGAAGCTAACTCGTTCGTTCGGCATTCAGTAGAATCTGATTCTTGTATATCACAAGTATTTGAAGCTAAACCAATAGTGTCGCAAGGATTTGAAGTTATGCCTTCGTCGTCGCATTCATTTGAAGCTAAATTATGTGTTTCGCTTGGATTTGAATCTAACTCGTTGGTTTCGCAGGCATTTGAAGCTATATCACTTATATCGCAAGTATTTGAAGGTAAATCATTTGTTTCGCGCGGAATTGAAGCTAGACCTTCTACATCCCATTGATTTGAAGCTAGATCATGTGTTTCGCTTGGATTTGAAGCCAAATCATATGTTTCGCATGGATTTGAAGGTAACTGGTTTGTTGCCCGTGCTTTTGAAGCTATGTCACTTATATCGCAAGTATTTGAAGCTAAATCATATGTGTCGCATGGGTTTGAAGCTGAACCTTCTACATCGCATTGATTTGAAGCTAAATCTTGCGTATCGCATGGATTTGAAGCTAAGCCTTCTACTTCGCATTGATTTGAAGCTAAATCGTGTGTTTCGCATGGATTTGAAGCTAACTCGTTCGATGCGCATGCAGTTAAGTCTAAATAACGTATATCACAAGTATTTGAAGCTAAACCATTTGTTTCGTATGGATTTGAAGCTAAGCCTTCTACTTCGCATTAATTGGAAGCTAAATCACGTGTTTTGAATGGATTTGAAGCTAAACCTTCCACATCGCATTGATTTGAAGCTAAATCATGTGTTTCGCATGGATTTGAAGCTAACTCGTTTGTTTCGCATGCAGTTGGAGCTAAATCATGTCATTCACAAGTATTTGAAGATGAACCGTTTGAATCGAATGGATTTGAACCTGAGCCTTCTACTTCGCACTGATTTGCAGCTAAATAATGTGTTTCGCATGGATTTGAAGATAAACTTTCAACATCCCATTGATTTGAAGCTAAATCATGTGTTTGGCATGGATTTGAAGCTAAACCTTCTACATCGCATTGATTTGCTGCTAAATCATCTGTTTCGCATGGATTTGAAGCTAACTCGTTTGTTTTCCCTGCATTTGAAGCTATATTAACCATATCGCAAGTATCTGATGCTAAATCATTTGTTTCGCATGGATTTGAAGCTAAACCTTTTACATCGCATTGATTTGAAGCAAAAATTATATGTTTCGCATAGTTATGGAGCTAACTCGTTTGTTTCGCATTCATTTGTAGCTATATCACTTATATCGCATGTATCTGAAGCTAAGTCATTTGTGTCGCATGGATTTGAAGCTAAACCTTCTACATCGTATTGATTTGAAGCGAAACCTTCTACATCTTATTGATTTGAAGCTAAATCATGTGTTTCGCATGGAATTTGAAGCTGAACCTTCTACATCGCATTGATTTGCAGCTAAATCATGTGTTTCGCATGGATTTGAAGCTAACTCGTTCGTATCGCCTCCATTTGAAACTATATCACTTATATCCCAAGTATTTGAATCTAAATCATATGTGCCGCATTGATTTGAAGCTGAACCTACTACATCGCATTGATTTGTACCTAAACCTTCTACATTCTATTGATTTGAAGCTAAACCTTCTACCACTTATTGATTTGAAGCTAAACCTTCTACATCGCATTGATTTGAAGCTAAATCATATGTGCCGCATGGATTTGAAGCTGAACCTTCTACATCGCATTGATTTGAAGATGAGTCATGTGTTTCGCATGGATTTGAAGCTAACTTGTTTGTGTCGTATGCAGTTGAAGCTAAATCATGTATATCACAAGTATTTGAACCTAAACCATTTGATTCGCATGGGATTTGATGCTAAGCCTTCTACTTCACACTGACTTGAAGCTTAATCATGCCTTTCGCATGGATTTGAAGCTAACTCGTTTGTTTCGCACGCAGTTGAAGCTGATTCATGTATATCACAAGTATTTGAAGCCAAACCTTTTGTTTCGCATGGAGTTAAAGCTAAGTCTTCTACTTCGTTTTCATTTGAAGCTAAATCGTGTGATTCGCATGGATTTGAAGCTAACTCGTTTGTTTCGCACGCAGTTGAAGCTGATTCATGTATATCACAAGTATTTGAAGCCAAACCTTTTGTTTCGCATGGAGTTAATGCTAAGTCTTCTACTTCGTTTTCATTTGAAGCTAAATCGTGTGATTCGCATGGATTTGAAGCTAACTCGTTTGTTTCGCATGCAGTTGTAGCTAGATAATGTATATCACAAATATTTGTAGCTAAACCATTTGTTTCGCATGGATTTGAAGCTGAACCTTCTACATCGCATTGATTTCAAGCTAAATCTTGTGTATCGCATGGATGTGAAGCTAAACCTTCTACATCGCATTTTGAAGCTAAACGTTCTACATCGCATGGATTTGAAACCAAATCTTCTACATCGCATTGATTTGAAGCTACATTATATTTTTCGCTTGGATTTGAAGCTAAATCTTCTACATCGCATTGATTTGAAGCTTAATCATGTGTTTTGCATGGATTTGATACTAACTCGTTTGTTTCCCCTGCATTCGAAGCTATATCACTTATATCGCAAGTATCTGCCGCTAAATCATTTGTGTCGCATGGATTTGAAGCTAAACCTTCTACATCGCATTGATTTGCAGCTTAATCATGTGCATTGCATGGATTTGAACGTAACTCGTTTCTTTCCCCTGCATTTGAAGCTATATCACTTATATAACAAGTATCTGATGCTAAATCATTTGTTTCGCATGGATTTGAAGCTAAACCTTCTACATCGCATTGATTTGAAGCTAAATTATGTGTTTCGCATGGATTTGAAGCTAAACCTTCTACATCGTATTGATTTGCAGCTAAATCATGTGTTTCGCATGGATTTGAAGCTAAACCTTCTACATCGCATGTATTTGAAGCCAAATCTTCTACATCGCATTGATTTGAAGCTACATCATGTGTATCACATGGATTTTGAAGGTTACTCGTTTGTTTCGCATCCAGTTGAAGCTACATCACTTATATCGCAAGTATTTGATGCTAAATCTTGTGTATCGCTGGGATTTCGAAGCTAACTCGTATGATTAGTCTGCTTTTGAAGCTATATCACTTATACCCCAAGTGTTTGAAGCTAAACCATTTATTTCGCATGGATTTGAAGCTAAGCATTCTACTTCGCAATGATTTGAAGCTAAATCATTTGTTTCGCAAGGATTTTAATCTAAGCCTTGTCCTTCGAATTGATTTGAAGCTAAATCATGTGTTTTGTATGGATTTGAAGCTAAACCTTCTACATCGCATTGATTTGAAGCTAAATCATGTGTCTCGCATGGATTTGAAGCTAAGCCTTCTACATCACATTGATTTGCAGCAAAATCATTTGTTTCGCATGGATTTGAATCTAAGCCTTGTTCTTCGAATTCATTTGAAGCTAAATCATGTGTTTCATATGGATTTGAAGCTAAACCTTCTACATCGCATTGATTTGAAGCTAAACCTTCTACATTCTATTGATTTGAAGCTAAACCTTCTACCTCTTGTTGATTTGAAGCTTTAACCTTCTACATCGCATTGATTTGCAGCTAAACCATGTGTTTCGCATGGAATTGAAGCTACCTCGTTTGTTCCTCCTGCTTTTGAAGCTATATCACTTATATCGCATGGATTTGAAGCTGAACCTACTACATCACATTGATTTCAAGCTAAATCTTGTGTATCGCATGGATTTGAAGCAAACCATCTAAATCGCATTGATTTGAAGCTTAATCATGTGTTTCGTATGGATTTGATGCTAACTCGTTTGTTTCGCATGCAGTTGTAGCTAAGTAATGTATATCACAAGTATTTGAAGCTAAATCATGTGTATCGCGTGGATTTTGAAGCTAACTCGTTTGATTACTCTGCATTTGAAGCTATATCACTTATACCCCAAGTGTTTGAAGCTAAATCATTTGTTTCGCATCGATTTGAATCTAAGCCTTGTCCTTCGAATTGATTTGCAGCTGAATCATGTGTTTCGCATGGATTTGTAGCTAACTCGTTCGTTTCGCCTGTTTTTGGAGCTGGAACACTTATATCGCAAGTATTTGAAGCTAAATCATGTTTTTCGCTTGGATTTGAAACTAAACCTTCTACATCGCAGTGATTTGAGGCTAAACCTTCTACATCGCATTGATTTCAAGCTAAATCGTGTGTTTCGCATGGATTTGAAGCTAACTCGTTCGTTTCGTATGCAGTTATAACTAAATAATGTAGATCACAAGTATTTGTAGCTAAACCATTTGTTTCGCATGGATTTGAAGCTAAACCTTCCACATCGCATTGATTTGAAGCTAAATCATGTGTTTCGCATGGATTTGAAGCTAACTCGTTTGTTTCGCATGCAGTTGGAGCTAAATCATGTCATTCACAAGTATTTGAAGATGAACCGTTTGAATCGCATGGATTTGAACCTGAGCCTTCTACTTCGCACTGATTTGCAGCTAAATAATGTGTTTCGCATGGATTTGAAGATAAACTTTCAACATCCCATTGATTTGAAGCTAAATCATGTGTTTGGCATGGATTTGAAGCTAAACCTTCTACATCGCATTGATTTGCTGCTAAATCATCTGTTTCGCATGGATTTGAAGCTAACTCGTTTGTTTTCCCTGCATTTGAAGCTATATTAACCATGTCGCAAGTATCTGATGCTAAATCATTTGTTTCGCATGGATTTGAAGCTAAACCTTTTACATCGCATTGATTTGAAGCAAAAATTATATGTTTCGCATGGTTATGGAGCTAACTCGTTTGCTTCGCATTCATTTGTAGCTATATCACTTATATCGCATGTATCTGAAGCTAAGTCATTTGTGTCGCATGGATTTGAAGCTAAACCTTCTACATCGTATTGATTTGAAGCGAAACCTTCTACATCTTATTGATTTGAAGCTAAATCATGAGTTTCGCATGGAATTTGAAGCTGAACCTTCTTCATCGCATTGATTTGCAGCTAAATCATGTGTTTCGCATGGATTTGAAGCTATCTCGTTTGTTTCCCCTGCATTTGAAGCTATATCACTTATATAACAAGTATCTGATGCTAAATCATTTGTTTCGCATGTATTTGAAGCTAATCTTTCTACTTCGCATTGATTTGAAGCTACATCATGTGTATCACATGGATTTTGAAGGTTACTCGTTTGTTTCGCATCCAGTTGAAGCTACATCACTAATATCGCAAGTATTTGATGCTAAATCTTGTGTATCGCTGGGATTTCGAAGCTAACTCGTTTGATTAGTCTGCTTTTGAAGCTATATCACTTATACCCCAAGTGTTTGAAGCTAAACCATTTATTTCGCATGGATTTGAAGCTAAGCATTCTACATCGCATGGATTTGAAGCTAAACCTTCTACATCGCATTGATTTGAAGCTAAATCATGTGTTTCGCATGGATTTGAAGCTAACTCGTTCGTTTCGCCTGCAGTTGAATCTACATTACTTATATCGCTAGTATTTGAAGCTAAATCATGTGTATCGCGTGGATTTTGAAGCTAACTCGATTGATTAGTCTTCATTTGAAGCTATATCACTTACACCCCAAGTGTTTGAAGCTATATCTTTTGTTTCGCATGGATTTGAAGCTAAACCTTCTTCATCGCATTGATTTGCAGCTAAATCATGTGTTTCGCATGGATTTGAAGCTAACTCGTTATTTGCGCATGCAGTTCAATCTAAATAACGTATATCACAAGTATTTGAAGCTAAACCATTTGATTCGCATGGAATTGAAGCTAAGCCTTCTACTTCGCATTAATAGGAAGTTAAATCACGTGTTTTGCATGGATTTGAATCTAAACCTTCTACATCGCATTGATTTGAAGCTAAATCATGTGTTTCGCATGCAGTTGAAGCTAAATCATGTCTTTCACAAGTATTTGAAGATGAACCATTTGAATCGCATTGATTTGAACCCGAGCCTTCTACTTCGCACTGATTTGCAGCTAAATAATGTGATTCGCATGGATTTGAAGCTAAAGCTTCTACATCGCATTGATTTGCAGCTGAATCATGTGTTTCGCATGGATTTGAAGCTAAAACTTCTACATCGCATTGATTTGAAGCTAAATCATGTGTTTTGCATGGATTTGAAGCTAACTCGTTCGTTTCGCCTCCATTTGAAACTATATCACTTATATCGCAAGCATTTGAAGCTAAATCATATATGCCGCATGGATTTGAAGCTGAACCTACTACATCGCATTGATTTGAAGCTAAATCTTGTGTATCGCATGGATTTGAAGCTGAGCCTACTACATCGCATTGATTTGAAGCTAAATCTTGTGTATCGCATGGATTTGAAACTAAACCTTCTACATCACATTGATTTGCTGCTAAATCATGAGTTTTGAATGGATTTGAAGCTAACTCGTTCGTTTCGCCTGCAGTTGATTCTACATCACTTATATCGCAAGTATTTGAAGCTAAATCATGTGTATCGCGTGGATTTTGAATCTAACTTGTTTGATTAGTCTGCATTTGAAGCTATATCACTTATACCCCAAGTGTTTGAAGCTAAATCATATGTTTCGCGTGGATTTGAAGCTACACCTTCTACATCGCATTGATTTGAAGCTAAGTCATCTGTCTCGCATGGATTTGAAGCTAACTCGTTCGTTTCGCCTCCATTTGAAACTATGTCACTTATATCGCAAGTATTTGAAGCTAAATCATATGTGCCGCATGGATTTGAAGCTGAACCTACTACATCGCATTGATTTGAAGCTAAATCTTGTGTATCGCATGGATTTGAAGCTAAATCTTGTGTATCGCATGGATTTGAAGCTAAACCTTCTACATCGCATGGATTTGAAGCTAAACCTTCTACATCGCATTGATTTGAAGCTAAATCATTTGTTTCGCATGGATTTGAATCTAAGCCTTGTCCTTCGAATTGATTTGAATCTAAATCAAGTGTTACGAATGGATTTGAAGCTAAACCTTCTACATCGTATTGATTTGAAGCTAAATCTTCTACATTCTATTGATTTGAAGCTAAACCCTCTACCTCTTATTGTTTTGAAGCTAAACCTTCTACATCGCAATGATTTGCAGCTAAATCTAGTGTATCGCGTGGATTTGAAGCTAAACCTTCTATATCGCATTGATTTGCAGCTAAATCATGTGTATCGCACGGATTTGAAGCTAAACCTTCTACATCGCATTGATTTGAGGCTAAACAATTTGTTTCACATGGATTTGAAGCTACGCCTTCTACTACGCATTGATTTGAAGCTAAATCATTTGTTTCGCATGGAATTGAAGCTACCTCATTTGTTCCTCCTGCTTATGAAGCTATATCACTTATATCGCATGGATTTGAAGCTGAGCCTACTACATCGCATTGATTTGAAGCTAAATCTTGTGTATCGCATGGATTTGAAGCTAATCCGTCTACATCTCATTGATTTGAAGATAAATCGTGTGTTTCGCATGGATTTGAAGCTAAGCAATGTATATTACAAGTATTTGTAGCTAAACCATTTGTTTCGCATGGATTTGAACTACGCCTTCTACTTCGCATTGATTTGAAGCTAAATCATTTGTTTCGCAAGGAATTGAAGCTACCTCGTTTGTTCCTCCTGCTTTTGAAGCTATATCACTTATATCGCATGGATTTGAAGCTGAACCTACTACATCACATTGATTTGAAGCTAAATCTTGTGTATCGCATGGATTTGAAGCAAACCATCTACATCGCATTGATTTGAAGCTTAATCATGTGTTTCGTATGGATTTGATGGTAACTCGTTTGTTTCGCATGCAGTTGTAGCTAAATAATGTATATCACAAGTATTTGTAGCTAAACCATTTGTTTCGCATGGATTTGAAGCTAAACCTTCTACATCGCATTGATTTGCAGCTAAATCATGTGTTTCGCATGGATTTGAAGCTAACTCGTTCGTTTCGCCAGCAGTTGAATCTACATCAATAATATCGCTAATATTTGAAGCTAAATCATGTGTATCGCGTGGATTTTGAAGCTAACTCGTTTGATTAGTCTTCATTTGAAGCTATATCACTTACACCCCAAGTGTTTGAAGCTATATCATTTGTTTCGCATGGATTTGAAGCTAAACCTTCTTCATCGCATTGATTTGCAGCTAAATCATGTGTTTCGCATGGATTTGAAGCTAACTCGTTCGTTGCGCATGCAGTTCAATCTAAATAACGTATATCACAAGTATTTGATGCTAAACCATTTGATTCGCATGGATTTGAAGCTAAGCCTTCTACTTCGCATTAATTGGAAGTTAAATCACGTGTTTTGCATGCAGTTGAAGCTAAATCATGTCTTTCACAAGTATTTGTAGATGAACCATTTGAATCGCATTGATTTGAAACCGAGCCTTCTACTTCGCACTGATTTGCAGCTAAATAATGTGTTTCGCATGGATTTGAAGCTAAACCTTCTACATCGCATTGATTTGCAGCTGAATCATGTGTTTCGCATGGATTTGAAGCTGAACCTACTACATCGCATTGATTTGAAGCTAAATCATGTGTTTCGCATGGATTTGAAGCTAAATCATGTCTTTCACAAGTATTTGAAGATGAACCATTTGAATCGCATTGATTTGAACCCGAGCCTTCTACTTCGCACTGATTTGCAGCTAAATAATGTGTTTCGCATTGATTTGAAGCTAAACCTTCTACATTCTATTGATTTGAAGCTAAACCTTCTACCTCTTATTGTTTTCAAGCTAAACCTTTTACAACGCAATGATTTGCAGCTAAATCATGTGTTTCGCATGGATTTGAAGCTAAACGTTAGTTTCGCATGCAGTTGTAGCTAAGTAATGTATATCACAAGTATTTCTAGCTAAACCATTTGTTTCGCATGGATTTGAAGCTACGCCTTCTACTTCGCATTGATTTGAAGCTAAATCATTTGTTTCGCATGGAATTGAAGCTACCTCGTTTGTTCCTCCTGCTTTTGAAGCTATATCACTTATATCGCATGGATTTGAAGCTGAACCTACTACATCACATTGATTTCAAGCTAAATCTTGTGTATCGCATGGATTTGAAGCAAACCATCTAAATCGCATTGATTTGAAGCTTAATCATGTGTTTCGTATGGATTTGATGCTAACTCGTTTGTTTCGCATGCAGTTGTAGCTAAGTAATGTATATCACAAGTATTTGTAGCTAAACCATTTGTTTCGCTTGGATTTGAAGCTAACTCGTTTGTTTCGCACGCAGTTGAAGCTAAATTATGTATATCATAAGTATCTAAAGCTAATCCATTTGTTCCGCATGGATTTGAAGATAAGCCTTCTACTTCGCATTGATTTGAAGCTAAACAATGTGTTTCACATGGATTTGTAGCTAACTCATTTGTTTCGCCTGCATTTGGAGCTGTATCATTTATATCGCAAGTATTTGAAGCTAAATCATTTGTGTCGCATCGATTTGAAGCTAAGCCTTCTACTTCGCATTGATTAGAAGCTAAACCATGTGTTTCGCATGTATTTGAAGATAACTCGTTTGTTCCCCCTGCATTTGAAGCTATATCATTTATACCCCAAGTATTTGAAGCTAAACCATCTGTTACGCATGGATTAGAAGCTAAGCCTTCTACTTCGCATTGATTGGAAGCTAAATCATGTGTTTTGCACGCAATTGAAGCTTAATCATGTGTTTTGCATGGATTTGAAGCCATGCCATCTACTTCGCATTGATTTGAAGCTAAATCATGTGTTTCTCGTGGATTTGAAGCTAACTCGTTTGTTTCGCATGCAGTTGAAGCTAAATCACGTATATGACAAGTATTTGAAGCTAAACCATTTGTTCCGCATGGATTTGAAGCTAAGTCTTCCACTTCGCATTGATTTGAAGCGACATAATGTGTTTCGCATGGATTTGAAGCTAACTCGTTTGTTTCTCATGCAGTTGAACCTGATTCATGTATGTCACAAGTATTTGAAGCCAAACCATTTGTTTCGCATGCATTTGAAGCTGTATCCCTTATATTGGCAAGTATTTGTAGTTAAATCATTCGTTTCGCATGGATTCGAAGATAAGCCCTCTACTTCGCATTGATTTGAAGCTATATCATGTGTTACGCATGGATTTGGAGCTAACTTGTTTGTTGCGCATGCAGTTGAAGTTCAATCATTTATATCGCAAGTATTGAAACTAAACCATCTGTTTCGCATTGATTTGAAGCTAGGCCTTCTAGTTTGCATTGATTGGAAGCTAAATCATGTGTTTTGCATGAATTAGAAGCTAACTCGTTTGTTTCGCCTGCATTTGAAGCTATTTCATATATACCGAAAGTATTTGAAGCTAAATCATTCGTTTTGTATGGATTTGAAGCTAAGTGTTCTACTTCGCATTGATTTGAAGCTAAATCATGTGTTTCGCATGGATTTGAAGTTAACTAGTTTGTTCTGTCTGCAATTGAAGCTATATCACTAATATCGAGAGTATTTGAAGCTAAATCATTTGTTTCGAACAGATTTGAAGCTAAACCTTCTACATCGCGTTGATTTGAAACCAAATCTTGTGTTTCGCTTTGATATGAAGCTAAATCATTGGTTTCGCCCGGATGTGAAGCTAACTCGATTGTGTCGTTAGCATTTGAAGCTGTTTCAATAATATCTCAAGTATTCGTAGCTAAATCAGTTGTGTCGCATGGATTTGAAGCTAAGACTTCTACTTCGCGTTGATATGAAGCTAAATCTTGTGTTTCGCAAGGATTTGATGCTAACTCGATTGTATCGTCTGCGTTTGAAGCTGTTTCAACTATATCTCAAGTTTTCGAAGGTAAATCATTTGTTTCACATGGATTTGAAGCTAAGCCTTCTACTTCGCATTGAATTGAAGCTAAATACTGTGTTTCGCATGGATTTGAAGCTAACTCGTTTGTTTCGCCTGCATTTGAAGCTATATCACTTATATTCGCAAGTATTTGAAGCTAACTCTTTCGTTCCTCATGGATTTGAATAGAAGCCTTCTACTCCGCATTGATTTGAAGCTAAATCATGTGTTACGCTTGAATTTGAAGCTAAATCATGTGTTTCGCATGGATTTGATGCTAACTCGATTGTATCGTCTGCGTTTGAAGCTGTTTCAACTATATCTCAAGTTTTCGAAGGGAAATCATTTGTTTCACATGGATTTGAAGCTAAGCCTTCTACTTCGCATTGAATTGAAGCTAAATCCTGTGTTTCGCATGGATTTGAAGCTAACTCGTTTGTTTCGCCTGCACTTGAAGCTAAATCAATTATATCGAATTATTTGAAGCTAAGATTTTTCGCATTGATTCGAAGCTAAGTCATGTGTTTCTCATGGATTTGAAGCTATCTAGTTTGTTTCACCTGCATTTGAAGCTATATCATTTATATCGCAAGTATTTGAAGCTAAATCATTTGTGTCGCATGGATTTGAAGCTAAGCCTTCTACATCGCATTGATTTGAAGCTGAATCATGTATTTCACATGGATTTGTAGCTAACTCGTTTGTTTCGCCTGCATTTGATGCTATATCACTTATATCGCAAGTATCTGAGTCTAAATAATTTGTTTCTCATGGATTTGAAGCTAAGTCATCTAGTTCGCATTGATTTGAAGCGAAATAATGTGTTTCGCATGGATTTGAAGCTATCTCGTTTGTTTCGCATGCAGTTGAAGCTAAATCATGTATATCACAAGTATATGGAGCTAAATCATTTGTTTCGCATGGATTTGAAGATAATCCTTCTACTTGGCATTTATTTGAAGCTAACTCGATTGTTTCGCCTGCATTTGAAGCTATATCACTTGTATCGCAATTATCTGAAGCTAAATCATTTGTTTCTCATGTATTTGATGCTAAGCCTTCTACTTCGCATTGATTTGAATCTAAATCATGTGTTTCGCATTGATTTGAAGCTAACTCTTTTGCTTCGCCTGCATTTGAAGATAAATCATGTATATCACATGTATTTGAAGATAAATCATTTGTTTCTCATGTATTTGAAGCTAAGCCTTCTACTTCGCATTGATATGAAGCTAAATCATGTATTCCGCATGGATTTCAAGATAACTCGTTTGTTTCGTATTCAGTTCAAGCTAAATCATGTATATCACAACTATATGAAGGTAAACCGTTTGTTTCGCATTGATTTGAAGCTAAGGTTGCTACTACGCATTTATTTGAAGCTAAATCGCGTGTTCCGCATTGATTTGAAGCTAACTGTTTTGCTTCGCGTGCATTTGGAGATAAATCATGTATATCACATGTATTTGAAGCTAAACCATTCGATTCGCATGGATTTGAAGCTAAGCCCTCTACTTCGCATTGATTTGAAGCTATATCTCTTATATTCGCAAGCATTTGAAGCTAAATCATTCGTTTAGCATGGACTTGAAGCTAAGCCTTCTACTTCGCATTGATTCGAAGCTATATCAAGTATGTCGCTTGGATTTGAAGCTAACTCGTTTGTTTCGCACACAGTTGAAGCTATATTATGTATATCATAAGTATCTGAAGCTGATCCATTTGTTCCGCATGGATTTGAAGATAAGCCTTCTACTTCGCATTGATTTGAAGCTAAACAATGTGTTTCACATGGATTTGTAGCTAACTCATTTGTTTCGCCTGCATTTGGAGCTGGATCATTTATATCGCAAGTATCTGAAGCTAAATCATGTGTTTCGCTTGGATTTGAAGCTAAAACTTCTACATCTCATTGATTTGAAGCTAAATCATGTGTTTCGCTTGGATTTGAAGCTAACTCGTTTGTTTCGCACGCAGTTGAAGCTAAATTATGTATATCATAAGTATCTAAAGCTAATCCATTTGTTCCGCATGGATTTGAAGATAAGCCTTCTACTTCGCATTGATTTGAAGCTAAACAATGTGTTTCACATGGATTTGTAGCTAACTCATTTGTTTCGCCTGCATTTGGAGCTGTATCATTTATATCGCAAGTATCTGAAGCTAAATCATGTGTTTCGCTTGGATTTGAAGCTAAAACTTCTACATCTCATTGATTTGAAGCTAAATCATGTGTTTCGCTTGGATTTGTTGCTAACTCGTTTGTTTTGCCTGCATTTGATGCTATATCACTTATATCGCAAGTATCTGAGTCTAAATAATTTGTTTCTCATGGATTTGAAGCTAAGTCATCTAGTTCGCATTGATTTGAAGCGAAATAATGTGTTTCGCATGGATTTGAAGCTATCTCGTTTGTTTCGCATGCAGTTGAAGCTAAATCATGTATATCACAAGTATTTGAAGATAAACCGGTTGCTTCGCATTGATTTGAAGCTAAGCCTTCTACTTCTCATTGATTTGAATCTAAATCATGTATCTCACATGGATTTGCAGTTAACACGTTTGTTTCGCCTGCATTTGAAGCTATATCATTTATATCACAAGTATCTGCCGCTAAATCATTTGTTTCTCATGGATTTGAATCTAGGCCTACTACTTTGCATTGATTGGAAGCGAAATAATGTGTTTTGCATGGATTTGAAGATAACTCGTTTGTTTCGCATGCAGTTGAAGCTAAATCATGTATAAAAACACGTATTTGAAACTAAACCATTCGTTTCAGATGGATTTGAAGCTAAGCCTTCTACTTCGCATGAATTTGAAGCTGAATATGTATGGCGCTTGGATTTGAAGCTAACTCGTTTGTTTCGCATCCGGTTGAAGCTAAATCATGTATATCACAAGTATATGGAGCTAAATCATTTGTTTCGCATGGATTTGAAGATAATCCTTTTACTTGGCATTTATTTGAAGCTAACTCGATTGTTTCGCCTGCATTTGAAGCTATATCACTTGCATCGCAATTATCTGAAGATAAATCATTTGTTTCTCATGTATTTGATGCTAAGCCTTCTACTTCGCATTGATTTGAAGCTAAATCATGTGTTCCGCACGGATTTCAAGACAACTCGTTTGTTTCGCATGCAGTTGAAGCTAAATCATGTATATCACAAGTATTAGAATATAAACCATATTTTTCGCATTGATTTGAAGCTAAGGCTTCTACTTCGCGTTGATTTGAAGCTAAATCATGTGTTTCGCATTGATTTGTAGCTAACTCTTTTGCTTCGAATGCATTTGAAGATAAATCATGTATATCACATGTATTTGAAGCTAAATCATGTGTTTCGCATTGTTTTCAAGCTAACTCGTTTGATTCGCCTGCATTTGAATCTGTTTCATTTATACCGCAGGTATTTGAAGCTAAATCGTTTGTTTTACATGGCATTGAAGCTAAGCCTTCTACTTCGCATTGATTTGAAGCTATATCATGTGTTACGCATGGATTTGGAGCTAACTTGTTTGTTGCGCATGCAGTTGAAGTTCAATCATTTATATCGCAAGTATTTGAAACTAAACCATCTGTTTCGCATTGATTTGAAGCTAGGCCTTCTACTTTGCATTGATTGGAAGCTAAATCATGTGTTTTGCATGAATTAGAAGCTAACTCGTTTGTTTCGCCTGCATTTGAAGCTATTTCATATATACCGAAAGTATTTGAAGCTAAATCATTCGTTTTGTATGGATTTGAAGCTAAGTGTTCTACTTCGCATTGATTTGAAGCTAAATCATGTGTTTCGCATGGATTTGAAGTTAACTCGTTTGTTCTGTCTGCAATTGAAGCTATATCACTAATATCGAGAGTATTTGAAGCTAAATCATTTGTTTCGAACAGATTTGAAGCTAAACCTTCTACATCGCGTTGATTTGAAACCAAATCTTGTGTTTCGCTTTGATATGAAGCTAAATCATTTGTTTCGCCCGGATGTGAAGCTAACTCGATTGTGTCGTTAGCATTTGAAGCTGTTTCAATAATATCTCAAGTATTCGTAGCTAAATCAGTTGTGTCGCATGGATTTGAAGCTAAGACTTCTACTTCGCGTTGATATGAAGCTAAATCTTATGTTTCGCAAGGATTTGATGCTAACTCGATTGTATCGTCTGCGTTTGAAGCTGTTTCAACTATATCTCAAGTTTTCGAAGGTAAATCATTTGTTTCACATGGATTTGAATCTAGGCCTACTACTTTGCATTGATTGGAAGCGAAATAATGTGTTTTGCATGGATTTGAAGATAACTCGTTTGTTTCGCATGCAGTTGAAGCTAAATCATGTATAAAACACGTATTTGAAACTAAACCATTCGTTTCAGATGGATTTGAAGCTAAGCCTTCTACTTCGCATGAATTTGAAGCTGAATATGTATGGCGCTTGGATTTGAAGCTAACTCGTTTGTTTCGCATCCGGTTGAAGCTAAATCATGTATATCACAAGTATATGGAGCTAAATCATTTGTTTCGCATGGATTTGAAGATAATCCTTTTACTTGGCATTTATTTGAAGCTAACTCGATTGTTTCGCCTGCATTTGAAGCTATATCACTTGTATCGCAATTATCTGAAGATAAATCATTTGTTTCTCATGTATTTGATGCTAAGCCTTCTACTTCGCATTGATTTGAAGCTAAATCATGTGTTCCGCATGGATTTCAAGACAACTCGTTTGTTTCGCATGCAGTTGAAGCTAAATCATGTATATCACAAGTATTAGAATATAAACCATATTTTTCGCATTGATTTGAAGCTAAGGCTTCTACTTCGCGTTGATTTGAAGCTAAATCATGTGTTTCGCTTGGATGTGCAGCTAAGCTTCTACTTCACATTGATTTGAATCTAAATCATGTGTTTCGCATTGATTTGAAGCTAACTCTTTTGCTTCGCCTGCATTTGAAGATAAATCATGTATATCACATGTATTTGAAGCTAAATCATGTGTTTCGCTTGGATTTGTTGCTAACTCGTTTGTTTCGCCTGCATTTGATGCTATATCACTTATATCGCAAGTATCTGAGTCTAAATAATTTGTTTCTCATGGATTTGAAGCTAAGTCATCTAGTTCGCATTGATTTGAAGCGAAATAATGTGTTTCGCATGGATTTGAAGCTATCTCGTTTGTTTCGCATGCAAGTTGAAGCTAAATCATGTATATCACAAGTATTTGAAGATAAACCGGTTGCTTCGCATTGATTTGAAGCTAAGCCTTCTACTTCTCATTGATTTGAATCTAAATCATGTATCTCACATGGATTTGCAGTTAACACGTTTGTTTCGCCTGCATTTGAAGCTATATCATTTATATCACAAGTATCTGCCGCTAAATCATTTGTTTCTCATGGATTTGAATCTAGGCCTACTACTTTGCATTGATTGGAAGCGAAATAATGTGTTTTGCATGGATTTGAAGATAACTCGTTTGTTTCGCATGCAGTTGAAGCTAAATCATGTATAAAACACGTATTTGAAACTAAACCATTCGTTTCAGATGGATTTGAAGCTAAGCCTTCTACTTCGCATGAATTTGAAGCTGAATCATGTATGTCGCTTGGATTTGAAGCTAACTCGTTTGTTTCGCATGCAGTTGAAGCTATAGCATGTTTATCACAAGTATCTGAATCTTAACCATCTCTTTCGCATGAATATTAAGCTAAACCGTGTGTTTCGCATGAATTTGAAGATAAATGATGTGTTTCGCGTGGATTTGAAGCTAACTCGTTTGTTTGGCATGCAGTTGAAGCTAAATCATGTATATCACAAGTATTAGAAGCTAAACTATTTGTTTCGCATTTATTTGGAGCTAAGCCTTCTACTTCGCATTGATTTGCAATTAAATGATGTGTTTGCTTTGGATTGATGCTAACGCGTTTGTTTTGCATGCTCTTGAAGCTAATTAATGTTTATCACAAGTATTTGAAGCTAAACCATTTGTTTCGCATGGATTTGAAGCTAAACCGTCTACATCGCATTGATTTGAAGCTGAATTATGTGTTTGGCATGGATTTGATGGTACCTCATTTGTATCGCATTCATTTGAAGCTATATCGCTTTTATCGCAAGTATCTGATGCTAAATCATTTGTGTCGCATGGATTTGAAGCTAAACCTTCTACATCGCATGGATTTGAAGCTAAACCTTCTACATCGCATTGATTTGAGGCTTAATCATGTGTCTTTCATGGATTTGAAGCTAACCCGCTTGTTTCGTCAGCATTTGAAGCTATATCACTTATATCGCAAGCATCTGAAGCTAAATCATTTGTTTCCCATGGATTTGTATCTAAACCTTCTACATCGCATTGATTTGCAGCTAAATCATGTGTTTTGCATGGATTGAAGCTAAATTATGTGTTTCGCATGGAGTTGAAGCTAAATCGTTCATTGCGCATGCAGTTAAATCTAAATTACGTATATCACAAGTATTTGTAGCTAAACCATTTGTTTCGCATGGATTTGAATCTAAGCCTTGTACTTCGAGTTGATTTGAAGCTAAATCATTTGTTTCGCATGGATTTGAATCAAACTCGATTGTTTCGTGTGCATTTGATTCTATATCACATATATCGCAAATAACTGAAAATTAACCATTTGTTTCGCATGGATTTGAAGATAAGCCTTTTACTTCGAATTGATTTGAAGCTAAACCATTTGTTTCGCATGGATTTGAAGCTAAACCTTCTACTTCGCATTTATTTGAAACTAAATCATGTATTTCGCATGCATTTGAATCTAACTCGATTGTTTCGCGTGCATTTGAAGCTATAGCACATATATCGCAATTATCTGAACATAAATCATTTGTTTCTCGTGTATTTGAAGCTAAGCCTTCTACTTCGCATTGATTTGAAGCTAAATCATGTGTTTCTCATGGATATGAACCTCACTCGTTTGTTCCGCCTGCACTTGAAGCTAAATCATGTATATCACAAGTATTTGAAGCTAAGCCACTTGTTTCGCTTGAACTCGAATATAAGCCTTTTACGTCGCATTGATATGAAGCTATCTGGATTGTTTCGCCTGCATTTGAAGCCATATCACTTATATTCGCAAGTATTTGAAGCTAAATCATTAGTGTCGCATGGATTTGAAGCTAAGCCTTCTACTTCGCAATGATTTGAAGAAAAATCATGTGTTTCGCATGGATTTGAAGCTAACTCGTTTGTTTCGCATGCAGTTGAAGCTAAATCATGTATATCACAAGTATTTGAAGCAGCACCATTTGTTTCGCATGAATATTAAGCTAAACAATGTGTTTCGCATGAATTTGAAGCTAAATGATGTGTTTCGCATGGATTTGAAGCTAACTCTTTTTATTCGCCTGCATTTGAAGATAACTCATGTATATCACAAGTATTTGAAGCTAAACCATTCGATTCGCATGGATTTGAAGCTAAGCCTTCTACTTCGCATTGATTTGAAGTTAAATCATGTGTTTCGCATGCATTTGAAGCTAAACCTTCTATTCCGCAATGATTTGAAGCTAAATCATGTGCTTCGCATGAATTTGAAACTAACTCGTTTGTTTCGCATGCATTTGAATCCTATATCAATTACGTCGCAAGTATGTGAAGCTAAATCATTTGTTTCGCATGGATTTGAAGCTAAACCTTCCACTTCGCATTGTATCGAAGCCAAATCATGTGTTTCGTATGCATTTGAAGTTAAATCATGTGATCCGCATGGATTTGACGCTAACTCGTTTATTTCGCCTGCATTTGAAGCTATATCAATTATACCGCAAGTTCCTGTGCTAAATCATTTGTTTCGCATGTATTTGTAGATAAACCTTCTACATCGCATTGATTTGGAGCTATATCATTTGTGCCGCATGTATTTGAAGCTAATCCTGATACTTCGCATTGATTTGAATCTAAATCATGTGTTTCGTATGGAGTTGAAGCTAGCTCGTTTGAATCGCCTGCATTGATGCTATATCACTTATATCGTAAGTATCTGAAGCTAAATCATTGGTTTCGCATGGATTTGAAGCTAAACCTTCTACATCGCATTGATTTGCAGCTAAATCATGTGTTTCGCATTGATTGAAAGATAACTCGTTTGCTTCGCCTGCATTTGATGCGGTTTCATTTATACCGCATGCATTTGAAGTTAAATCGTTTGTTTCCCCTGCATTTGAAGCTATATCACTTATATCGCATGTATCTGAAGCTAAACCATTTGTTTCGCATGGATTTGAAACTAAGCCTTGTCCTTCGAATTGATTTGAAGCTAAATCATGTGTTTCGTATGGATTTGAAGCTAAATCTTAACATCGCATTGATTTGAAACTAAACGTTCTACATTCTATTGATTTGAAGCTAAACCTTCTACGTCTTATTGTTTTGAAGCTAAACCTTCTACATGGCATCGATTTGCAGCTAAATCATGTGTTTCGCATGGATTTGAAGCTAACTCTTTCGTTTCGCCTGCAGTTGAATCTACAATACTTATATCGCTAGTATTTGAAGCTGAATCATGTGTATCATGTGGATTTTGAAGCTAACTCGTTTGATTAGACTTCATTTGAAGCTATATCACTTACACCCCAAGTGTTTGAAGCTATATCATTTGTTTCGCATGGATTTGAAGCTAAACCTTCTTCATCGCATTGATTTGAAGCTAAATCATGTGTTTCGCATGCAGTTGAAGCTAAATCATGTCTTTCACAAGTATTTGAAGACGAACCATTTGAATCGCATGGATTTGAACCTGGGCCTTCTACTTCGCACTGACTTGCAGCTAAATAATGTGTTTCGCATGGATTTGAAGCTGAACCTTCTACATCGCATTGATTTGAAGCTAAATCATGTGTTTTGCATGGATTTGAACCTAACTCGTTCGCTTCGCCACCATTTGAAACTATATCACTTATATCGCATGTATCTGATGCTAAATCATTTGTGTCGCATGGATTTGAAGCTAAACCTTCAACATCGCATTGATTTGAGGCTTAATCATGTGTTTCGCATGGATTTGAAGCTAACTCGTTCGATTCGCCTGTATTTGAAGCTAGATCACTTATATCGCAAGTATTTGAAGCTTAATCACGTGTTTTGCATGGATTTGAAGCTAAACCTTCTACATCGCATTGATTTGAAGCTAAATCATGTGTTTCGCATGCAGTTGAAGCTAAATCATGTCTTTCACAAGTATTTGAAAATGAACCATTTGAATCGCATTGATTTGAACCCGAGCCTTCTACTTCGCACTGATTTGCAGCTAAATAATGTGTTTCGCATGGATTTGAAGCCAAACCTTCTGCATAGCATAGATTTGCAGCTGAATCATGTGTTTCGCATGGATTTGAAGCTAACTCGTTCGTTTCGCCTGTATTTGAAGCTAGATCACTTATATCGAAAGTATTTGAAGCTAAATCATGTGTTTCGTTTGGATTTGAAGCTAAACCTTCTACATCGCATTGATTTGAAGCTAAAACGTGTGTTTCGCATGGATTTGAAGCTAACTCGTTTGTTCTGCATGCAGTTGTAGCTGAATAATGTATATCACAAGTATATGTAGCTAAACCATTTGTTTCGCATAGATTTCAAGCAACGCCTTCTACTTCGCATTGATTTGCAGCTAAATCATGTGTTTCGCATGGATTTGAAGCTAACTCGTTCTTTGCGCATGCAGTTCAATCTAAATAACGTATATCACAAGTATTTGAAGCTAAACCATTTGATTCGCATGGATTTGAAGCTAAGCCTTCTACTTCGCATTAATTGGAAGTTAAATCACGTGTTTTGCATGGATTTGAAGCTAAACCTTCTACATCGCATTGATTTGAAGCTAAATCGTGTGTTTCGCATGGATTTGAAGCTACGCCTTCTACGTCGCATTTATTTGAAGCCAAATCATTTGTTTCGCATGGAATTGAATCTACCTCGTTTGTTCCTCCTGCTTTTGAAGCTATATCACTTATATCGCATGGATTTGAAGCTGAACCTACTACGTCACATTGATTTGAAGCTAAATCTTGTGTATCGCATGGATTTGAAGCAAACCATCTACATCCCATTGATTTGAAGCTTAATCATGTGTTTCGTATGGATTTGATGCTAACTCGTTTGTTTCGCATGCAGTTGTAGCTAAATAATGTATATCACAAGTATTTGTAGCTAAACCATTTGTTTCGCATGAATTTGAAGCTAAGCCTTCTACTACGCATTGATTTGAAGCTAAATCATTTGTTTCGCATGGAATTGAAGCTACCTCGTTAGTTCCTCCAGCTTTTGAAGCTATATCACTTATATCTCAAGTATTTGAAGCTAGATCATATGTGTCGTATGGATTTGAAGCAGAACCTTCTACATCGCATTGATTTGAAGCTAAATCTAGTGTAACGCATGGATTTGAAGCTAAACCTTCTACATCGCATTGATTTGCAGCTAAATCATGTGTTTCGCATGGATTTGAAGCTAACTCGTTCGTTTCGCCTCCATTTGAAACTATATCACTTATATCGCTAATATGTGAAGCTAAATCATATGTGCCGCATGGATTTGAAGCTGAACCTACTACATCGCATTGATTTGCAGTTGAATCATATGTTTCGCATGGATTTGAAGCTAACTCGTTCGTTTCGCCTCCATTTGAAACTATATCACTTATATCGCTAATATTTGAAGCTAAATCATATGTGCCGCATGGATTTGAAGCTGAACCTACTACATCGCATTGATTTGCAGCGGAATCATATGTTTCGCATGGATTTGAAACTAACTCGTTCGTTTCGCCTGCAGTTGAATCTACATCACTTATATCGCTAATATTTGAAGCTAAATCATGTGTATCGCGTGGATTTTGAAGCTAACTCGTTTGATTAGTCTTCATTTGAAGCTATATCACTTATACCCCAAGTGTTTGAAGCTATATCATTTTTTTCGCATGGATTTGAAGCTAAACCTTCTTCATGGCATTGATTTGCAGCTAAATCATGTGTTTCGCATTGATTTGAATCTAACTCGTTCGTTGCGCATGCAGTTGAATCTACATCACTTATATCGCTAATATTTGAAGCTAAACCATTTGAATCGCATGGATTTGAAGCTAAGCCTTCTACTTCGCATTAATTAGAAGTTAAATCACGTGTTTTGCATGGATTTGAATCTAAACCTTCTACAACGCATGGATTTGAAGCTAAATCATGTGTTTGGCATGGATTTCAAGATAAACCTTCTGCATCGCATTGATTTGCAGCTGAATCATGTGTTTCGCATGGATTTGAAGCTAACTCGTTCGTTTCGGCTGTATTTGAAGCTAGATCACTTATATCGCAAGTATTTGAAGCTAAATCATGTGTTTCGCTTGGATTTGAAGCCAAACCTTCTACATCGCATTGATTTGAAGCTAAATCGTGTGTTTCGCATGGATTTGAAGCTAACTCGTTTGTTTCGCATGCAGTGGTAGCTAAATAATGTATATCACAAGTATTTGTAGCTAAACCATTTGTTTCGCATGGATTTGAAGCTAAACTTTCTACATAGCATTGATTTGAAGCTAACTCGTTTGTTTCGCATGCAGTTGAAGCTAAATCATGTCTTTCACAAGTATTTGAAGATGAACCATTTGAATCGCATGGATTTGAACCTGAGCCTTCTACTTCGCACTGATTTGCAGCTAAATAATGTGTTTCGCATGGATTTGAATCTAAACCTTCTACAACGCATGGATTTGAAGCTAAATCATGTGTTTGGCATGGATTTCAAGCTAAACCTTCTGAATCGCATTGATATGCAGCTGGATCATGTGTTTCGCATGGATTTGAAGCTAACTCGTTTGTTTCGCATGCAGTTGCAGCTGAATAATGTATATCACAAGTATATGTAGCTAAACCATTTGTTTCGCATAGATTTCAAGCAACGCCTTCTACTTCGCATTGATTTGAAGCTAAATCATTCGTTTCGCATGGAATTGAAGCCACCTCGTTTGTTCCTCCAGCTTTTGAAGCTATATCACTTATATCGCAAGTATTTGAAGCTAAATCATGTGTATCGCATGGATTTTGAAGCTAACTCGTTTGATTAGTGTTCATTTGAAGCTATATCACTTATACCCCAAGTGTTTGAAGCTATATCATTTTTTAAGGCATGGATTTGAACCCGAGCCTTCTACTTCGCACTGATTTGCAGCTAAATAATGTGTTTCGCATGGATTTGAAGCTAAACCTTCTACATCGCATTGATTTGCAGCCGAATCATGTGTTTCGCATGGATTTGAAGCTAAACCTTCTACATCGCATTGATTTGAAGCTAAGTCATGTGTGCCGCATGGATTTGAAGCTAACTCGTTCGCTTCGCCTCCATTTGAAACTATGTCACTTATATCGCAAGTATTTGAAGCTAAATCATATGTGCCGCATAGATTTGAAGCTGAACCTACTACATCGCATTGATTTGAAGCTAAATCATGTGTTTCGCATGGATTTGAAGCTAACTCGTTCGTTGCGCATGCAGTTCATTCTAAATAACGTATATCACAAGTATTTGAAGCTAACCCATTTGATTCTCATGGATTTGAAGCTAAGCCTTCTACTTCGCATTAATTGGAAGTTACATCACGTGTTTTGCATTGATTTGAAGCTAAACCTTCTACATCGCATTGATTTGAAGCTAAATCATTTGTTTCGCATGGATTTGAATCTAAGCCTTGTCCTTCGAATTGATTTGAAGCTAAATCAAGTGTTTCGTATGGATTTGAAGCTAAACCTTCTACATTGCATTGATTTGAAGCTAAATCTTCGACATTCTATTGATTCGAAACTAATCCTTCTACCTCTTATTGTTTTGAAGCTAAACCTTATACACCGCAATGATTTGCAGCTAAATCATGTGTTTCGCATGGTTTTGAAGCTAACTCGTTCGTTTCGCCTGCAGTTGAATCTACATTACTTATATCGCTAGTATTTGAAGCTAAATCATGTGTATCGCGTGGATTTTGAAGCTAACTCGTTTGATCAGTCTTCATTTGAAGCTATATCACTTACACCCCCAGTGTTTGAAGCTATATCATTTGTTTCGCATGGATTTGAAGCTAAACCTTCTTCATCGCATTGATTTGCTGCTAAATCATGTGTTTCGCATGGATTTGAAGCTAACTCGTTCGTTTCGCCTCCATTTGAAACTATGTCACTTATATCGCAAGTATTTGAAGCTAAATCATATGTGCCGCATGGATTTGAAGCTGAATCTACTACATCGCATTGATTTGAAGCTAAATCTTCTACATTCTATTGATTTGAAACTAATCCTTCTACCTCTTATTGTTTTGAAGCTAAACCATATACATCGCAATGATTTGCAACTAAATCATGTGTTTCGCATGGATTTGAAGCTAACTCGTTCGTTTCGCCTGCAGTTGAATCTACATTACTTATATCGTTAGTATTTGAAGCTAAATCATGTGTATCGCGTGGATTTGAAGCTAAACCTTCTTCATCGCATTGATTTGCAGATAAATCATGTGTTTCGCATGGATTTGAAGCTACCTCGTTCGTTGCGCATGCATTTCTATCTAAATAACGTGTATCACAAGTATTTGAAGCTAAACCATTTGATTCGCATGGATTTGAAGCTAAGCCTTCTACTTCGCATTAATTGGAAGTTAAATCACGTGTTTTGCATGGATTTGAAGCTAATCCTTCTACATCGCATTGATTTGAAGCTAAATCATGTGTTTCGCATGCAGTTGAAGCTAAATCATGTCTTTCACAAGTATTTGAAGATGAACCATTTGAATCGCATTGATTTGAACCCGAGCCTTCTACTTCGCACTGATTTGCAGCTAAATAATGTGTTTCGCATGGATTTGAAGCTGAACCTACTACATCGCATTGATTTGAAGCTAAATCTTGTGTATCGCACGGATTTGAAGCTAAACCTTCTACATCGCATTGATTTGAAGCTAAATCATTTGTTTCGCATGGATTTGAATCTAAGCCTTGTCCTTCGAATTCATTTGAAGCTAAATCAAGTGTTTCGTATGGATGTGAAGCTAAACCTTCTACATCGCATTGATTTGAAGCTAAACCTTCTACATCGCATTGATTTGAAGCTAAATCTTCTACATTCTATTGATTTGAAGCTAAACCTTCTACCTCTTATTGTTTTGAAGCTAAACCTTCTACATCGCAATGATTTGCAGCTAAATCATGTGTTTCGCATGGATTTGAAGCTAACTCGTTCGTTTCGCCTGCAGTTGAATCTACATTACTTATATCGCTAGTATTTGAAGCTAAATCACGTGTATCGCGTGGATTTTGAAGCTAACTCGTTTGATTAGTCTTCATTTGAAGCTATATCACTTACATTCCAAGTGTTTGAAGCTATATCATTTGTTTCGCATGAATTTGAAGCTAAACCTTCTTCATCGCATTGATATGCAGCTAAATCATGTGTTTCGCATGGATTTGAAGCTAACTCGTTCGTTGCGCATGCAGTTCAATCTAAATAACGTATATCACAAGTATTTGAAGCTATATCATTTGTTTCGCATGGATTTGAAGCTAAACCTTCTTCATCGCATTGATTTGCAGCTAAATCATGTGTTTCGCATGGATTTGAAGCTAACTCGTTCGTTGCGCATGCAGTTCAATCTAAATAACGTATATCACAAGTATTTGAATCTAAACCATTTGATTCGTATGGATTTGAAGCTAAGCCTTCTACTTCGCATTAATTGGAAGTTAAATCACGTGTTTTGCATGGATTTGAAGCTAAACCTTTTTCATCGCATTGATTTGAAGCTAAGACATGTGTTTCGCATGCAGTTGAAGCTAAATCATGTCTTTCACAAGTATTTGAAGATGAACCATTTGAATCGCATTGATTTGAACCCGATCCTTCTACTTCGCACTGATTTGCAGCTAAATAATGTGTTTTGCTTGGATTTGAAGCAGAACCTACTACATCGCATTGATTTGAAGCTAAATCTTGTGTATCGCATGGATTTGAAGCTAAACCTTCTACATCGCATTGATTTGAAGCTAAATCATTTGTTTCGCATGGATTTGAATCTAAGCCTTGTCCTTCGAATTGATTTGAAGCTAAATCATGTGTTTCGTATGGATTTGAAGCTAAACCTTAACATCGCATTGATTTGAAGCTAAACCTTCTACATTCTATTGATTTGAAGCTAAACCTTCTACCTCTTATTGTTTTGAAGCTAAACCTTATACATCGCAATGATTTGCAGCTAAATCATGTGTTTCGCATGGATTTGAAGCTAAACCTTCTTCATCGCATTGATTTGCAGCTAAATCATGTGTTTCGCATGGATTTGAAGCTAACTCGTTCGTTGCGCATGCAGTTCAATCTAAATAACGTATATCACAAGTATTTGAAGCTAAACCATTTGATTCGCATGGATTTGAAGCTAAGCCTTCTACTTCGCATTAATTGGAAGTTAAATCACGTGTTTTGCATGGATTTGAAGCTAAACCTTCTACATCGCATTGATTTGAAGCTAAATCATGTGTTTCGCATGGATTTGAAGCTAAACCTTCTACATCGCATTAATTGGAAGTTAAATCACGTGTTTTGCATGGATTTGAAGCTAAACCTTTTTCATCGCATTGATTTGAAGCTAATACATGTGTTTCGCATGCAGTTGAAGCTAAATCATGTCTTTCACAAGTATTTGAAGATGAACCATTTGAATCGCATTGATTTGAACCCGATCCTTCTACTTCGCACTGATTTGCAGCTAAATAATGTGTTTTGCTTGGATTTGAAGCAGAACCTACTACATCGCATTGATTTGAAGCTAAATCTTGTGTATCGCATGGATTTGAAGCTAAACCTTCTACATCGCATTGATTTGAAGCTAAATCATTTGTTTCGCATGGATTTGAATCTAAGCCTTGTCCTTCGAATTGATTTGAAGCTAAATCATGTGTTTCGTATGGATTTGAAGCTAAACCTTAACATCGCATTGATTTGAAGCTAAACCTTCTACATTCTATTGATTTGAAGCTAAACCTTCTACCTCTTATTGTTTTGAAGCTAAACCTTATACATCGCAATGATTTGCAGCTAAATCATGTGTTTCGCATGGATTTGAAGCTAAACCTTCTTCATCGCATTGATTTGCAGCTAAATCATGTGTTTCGCATGGATTTGAAGCTAACTCGTTCGTTGCGCATGCAGTTCAATCTAAATAACGTATATCACAAGTATTTGAAGCTAAACCATTTGATTCGCATGGATTTGAAGCTAAGCCTTCTACTTCGCATTAATTGGAAGTTAAATCACGTGTTTTGCATGGATTTGAAGCTAAACCTTCTACATCGCATTGATTTGAAGCTAAATCATGTGTCTCGCATGGATTTCAAGCTAACTCGTTCGATTCGCCTGTATTTGAAGCTAGATCACTTATATCGCAAGTATTTGAAGCTAAATCATGTGTTTCGCATGATTTGAAGCTAAACCTTCTACATCGCATTGATTTGCAGCTGAATCATGTGTTTCGCATCGATTTGAAGCTGAACCTTCTACATCGCATTGATTTGAAGCTAAATCATTTGTTTCGCATGGATTTGAATCTAAGCCTTGTCCTTCGAATTGATTTGAAGCTAAATCATGTGTTTCGTATGGATTTGAAGCTAAACCTTAACATCGCATTGATTTGAAGCTAAACCTTCTACATTCTATTGATTTGAAGCTAAACCTTCTACCCCTTATTGTTTTGAAGCTAAACCTTCTACATCGCATTGATTTGCAGATGAATCATGTGTTTCGCATGGATTTGAAGCTAACTCGTTCGTTTTGCCTGCAGTTGAATCTACATCAATAATATCGCTAATATTTGAAGCTAAATCATGTGTATCGCGTGGATTTTGAAGCTAACTCGTTTGATTAGTCTTCATTTGAAGCTATATCACTTACACCCCAAGTGTTTGAAGCTATATCATATGTTTCGCATGGATTTGAAGCTAAACCTTCTTCATCGCATTGATTTGCAGCTAAATCATGTGTTTCGCATGGATTTAAAGCTAAACATTCTACATCGCATAGATATGAAGCTAACTCGTTAGTTTCGCATGCAGTTGTAGCTAAATAATTTATATCACAAGTATTTGTAGCTAAACCATTTGTTTCGCATGGAGTTGAAGCTACCTCGTTTGTTCCCCCTACTTTTGAAGCTATATCACTTATATCGCATGGATTTGAAGCTGAACCTACTACATCGCATTGATTTGAAGCTAAATCTTGTGTGTCGCATGAATTTGAAGCAAACCATCTACTTCGCACTGATTTGCAGCTAAATAATGTGTTTCGCATGGATTTGAAACTAAACCTTCTACATCAGATTGATTTGAAGCTAAATCATATGTTTCGCGTGGATTTGAAGCTAAACCTTCTACATCGCATTGATTTGAAGCTAAGTCATGTGTCTCCCATGGATTTGAAGCTAACTCGTTCGTTTCGCCTCCATTTGAAACTATGTCACTTATATCGCAAGTATTTGAAGCTAAATCATATGTGCCGCATGGATTTGAAGCTGAACCTACTACATCGCATTGATTTGAAGCTAAATCTTGTGTATCGCACGGATTTGAAGCTAAACCTTCTACATCGCATTGATTTGAAGCTAAATCATTTGTTTCGCATGGATTTGAATCTAAGCCTTGTCCTCCGAATTCATTTGAAGCTAAATCTTGTGTATAGCACGGATTTGAAGCTAAACCTTCTACATCGCATTGATTTGAAGCTAAATCATTTGTTTCGCATGGATTTGTATCTAAGCCTTGTCCTCCGAATTCATTTGAAGCTAAATCAAGTGTTTCGTATGGATTTGAAGCTAAAGCTTCTACATCGCATTCATTTGAAGCTAAACCTTCTACATCGCATTGATTTGAAGCTAAATCTTCTACATTCTATTGATTTGAAGCTAAACCTTCTACCTCTTATTGTTTTGAAGCTAAACCTTCTACATCGCAATGATTTGCAGCTAAATCATGTGTTTCGCATGGATTTGAAGCTAACTCGTTCGTTTCGCCTGCAGTTGAATCTACATTACTTATATCGCTAGTATTTGAAGCTAAATCACGTGTATCGCGTGGATTTTGAAGCTAACTCGTTTGATTAGTCTTCATTTGAAGCTATATCACTTACATCCCAAGTGTTTGAAGCTATATCATTTGTTTCGCATGGATTTGAAGCTAAACCTTCTTCATCGCATTGATATGCAGCTAAATCATGTGTTTCGCATGGATTTGAAGCTAACTCGTTCGTTGCGCATGCAGTTCAATCTAAATAACGTATATCACAAGTATTTGAAGCTATATCATTTGTTTCGCATGGATTTGAAGCTAAACCTTCTTCATCGCATTGATTTGCAGCTAAATCATGTGTTTCTCATGGATTTGAAGCTAACTCGTTCGTTGCGCATGCAGTTCAATCTAAATAACGTATATCACAAGTATTTGAAGCTAAACCATTTGAATCGCATGGATTTGAAGCTAAGCCTTCTACTTCGCATTAATTGGAAGTTAAATCACGTGTTTAGCATGGATTTGAAGCTAAACCTTCTACATCGCATTGATTTGAAGCTAAGTCATGTGTCTCGCATGAATTTGAAGCTAACTCGTTCGTTTCGCCTCCATTTGAAACTATGTCACATATATCGCAAGTATTTGAAGCTAAATCATATGTGCCGCATGGATTTGAAGCTGAACCTACTACATCGCATTGATTTGAAGCTAAATCTTGTGTATCGCATGGATTTGAAGCTAAACCTTCTACATCGCATTGATTTGAAGCTAAATCATTTGTTTCGCATGGTTTTGAAGCTAAGCCTTTTCCTTCGAATTGATTTGAAGCTAAATCATGTGTTTCGCATGCAGTTGAAGCTAAATCATGTCTTTCACAAGTATTTGAAGATGATCCATTTGAATCGCATTGATTTGAACCCGAGCCTTCTACTTCGCACTGATTTGCAGCTAAATAATGTGTTTCGTATGGATTTGAAGGTAAACCTTCTACATCGCATTGATTTGAAGCTAAACCTTCTACATTCTATTGATTTGAAGCTAAACCTTCTACCTCTTATTGTTTTGAAGCTAAACCTTATACATCGCAATGATTTGAAGCTAAACCATTTGATTCGCATGGATTTGAAGCTAAGCCTTCTACTTCGCATTAATTGGAAGTTAAATCACGTGTTTTGCATGGATTTGAAGCTAAACCTTCTACATCGCATTGATTTGAAGCTAAAACATGTGTTTCGCATGGATTTGAAGCTAAACCTTCTACATCGCATTGATTTGAAGCTAAGTCATGTGTCTCGCATGGATTTCAAGCTAACTCGTTCGATTCGCCTGTATTTGAAGCTAGATCACTTATATCGCAAGTATTTGAAGCTAAATCATGTGTTTCGCATGATTTGAAGCTAAACCTTCTACATCGCATTGATTTGCAGCTGAATCATGTGTTTCGCATCGATTTGAAGCTGAACCTTCTACATCGCATTGATTTGAAGCTAAATCATTTGTTTCGCATGGATTTGAATCTAAGCCTTGTCCTTCGAATTGATTTGAAGCTAAATCATGTGTTTCGTATGGATTTGAAGCTAAACCTTAACATCGCATTGATTTGAAGCTAAACCTTCTACATTCTATTGATTTGAAGCTAAACCTTCTACCCCTTATTGTTTTGAAGCTAAACCTTCTACATCGCATTGATTTGCAGATGAATCATGTGTTTCGCATGGATTTGAAGCTAACTCGTTCGTTTTGCCTGCAGTTGAATCTACATCAATAATATCGCTAATATTTGAAGCTAAATCATGTGTATCGCGTGGATTTTGAAGCTAACTCGTTTGATTAGTCTTCATTTGAAGCTATATCACATACACCCCAAGTGTTTGAAGCTATATCATATGTTTCGCATGGATTTGAAGCTAAACCTTCTTCATCGCATTGATTTGCAGCTAAATCATGTGTTTCGCATGGATTTAAAGCTAAACATTCTACATCGCATAGATATGAAGCTAACTCGTTAGTTTCGCATGCAGTTGTAGCTAAATAATTTATATCACAAGTATTTGTAGCTAAACCATTTGTTTCGCATGGAGTTGAAGCTACCTCGTTTGTTCCCCCTACTTTTGAAGCTATATCACTTATATCGCATGGATTTGAAGCTGAACCTACTACATCGCATTGATTTGAAGCTAAATCTTGTGTGTCGCATGAATTTGAAGCAAACCATCTACTTCGCACTGATTTGCAGCTAAATAATGTGTTTCGCATGGATTTGAAGCTAAACCTTCTACATCACATTGATTTGAAGCTAAATCATATGTTTCGCGTGGATTTGAAGCTAAACCTTCTACATCGCATTGATTTGAAGCTAAGTCATGTGTCTCCCATGGATTTGAAGCTAACTCGTTCGTTTCGCCTCCATTTGAAACTATGTCACTTATATCGCAAGTATTTGAAGCTAAATCATATGTGCCGCATGGATTTGAAGCTGAACCTACTACATCGCATTGATTTGAAGCTAAATCTTGTGTATCGCACGGATTTGAAGCTAAACCTTCTACATCGCATTGATTTGAAGCTAAATCATTTGTTTCGCATGGATTTGAATCTAAGCCTTGTCCTCCGAATTCATTTGAAGCTAAATCTTGTGTATCGCACGGATTTGAAGCTAAACCTTCTACATCGCATTGATTTGAAGCTAAATCATTTGTTTCGCATGGATTTGAATCTAAGCCTTGTCCTCCGAATTCATTTGAAGCTAAATCAAGTGTTTCGTATGGATTTGAAGCTAAACCTTCTACATCGCATTCATTTGAAGCTAAACCTTCTACATCGCATTGATTTGAAGCTAAATCTTCTACATTCTATTGATTTGAAGCTAAACCTTCTACCTCTTATTGTTTTGAAGCTAAACCTTCTACATCGCAATGATTTGCAGCTAAATCATGTGTTTCGCATGGATTTGAAGCTAACTCGTTCGTTTCGCCTGCAGTTGAATCTACATTACTTATATCGCTAGTATTTGAAGCTAAATCACGTGTATCGCGTGGATTTTGAAGCTAACTCGTTTGATTAGTCTTCATTTGAAGCTATATCACTTACATCCCAAGTGTTTGAAGCTATATCATTTGTTTCGCATGGATTTGAAGCTAAACCTTCTTCATCGCATTGATATGCAGCTAAATCATGTGTTTCGCATGGATTTGAAGCTAACTCGATCGTTGCGCATGCAGTTCAATCTAAATAACGTATATCACAAGTATTTGAAGCTATATCATTTGTTTCGCATGGATTTGAAGCTAAACCTTCTTCATCGCATTGATTTGCAGCTAAATCATGTGTTTCTCATGGATTTGAAGCTAACTCGTTCGTTGCGCATGCAGTTCAATCTAAATAACGTATATCACAAGTATTTGAAGCTAAACCATTTGAATCGCATGGATTTGAAGCTAAGCCTTTTACTTCGCATTAATTGGAAGTTAAATCACGTGTTTAGCATGGATTTGAAGCTAAACCTTCTACATCGCATTGATTTGAAGCTAAGTCATGTGTCTCGCATGGATTTGAAGCTAACTCGTTCGTTTCGCCTCCATTTGAAACTATGTCACATATATCGCAAGTATTTGAAGCTAAATCATATGTGCCGCATGGATTTGAAGCTGAACCTACTACATCGCATTGATTTGAAGCTAAATCTTGTGTATCGCATGGATTTGAAGCTAAACCTTCTACATCGCATTGATTTGAAGCTAAATCATTTGTTTCACATGGTTTTGAAGCTAAGCCTTTTCCTTCGAATTGATTTGAAGCTAAATCATGTGTTTCGCATGCAGTTGAAGCTAAATCATGTCTTTCACAAGTATTTGAAGATGAACCATTTGAATCGCATTGATTTGAACCCGAGCCTTCTACTTCGCACTGATTTGCAGCTAAATAATGTGTTTCGTATGGATTTGAAGGTAAACCTTCTACATCGCATTGATTTGAAGCTAAATCATATGTTTCGCGTGGATTTGAAGCTAAACCTTCTACATCGCATTGATTTGAAGCTAAGTCATGTGTCTCCCATGGATTTGAAGCTAACTCGTTCGTTTCGCCTCCATTTGAAACTATGTCACTTATATCGCAAGTATTTGAAGCTAAATCATATGTGCAGCATGGATTTGAAGCTGAACCTACTACATCGCATTGATTTGAAGCTAAATCTTGTGTATCGCACGGATTTGAAGCTAAACCTTCTACATCGCATTGATTTGAAGCTAAACCTTCTACATCGCATTGATTTGAAGCTAAATCTTCTACATTCTATTGATTTGAAGCTAAACCTTCTACCTCTTATTGTTTTGAATCTAAACCTTCTACATCGCATTGATTTGCAGCTAAATCATGTGTTTCGCATGGATTTAAAGCTAAACATTCTACATCGCATAGATATGAAGCTAACTCGTTAGTTTCGCATGCAGTTGTAGCTAAATAATTTATATCACAAGTATTTGTAGCTAAACCATTTGTTTCGCATGGAGTTGAAGCTACCTCGTTTGTTCCCCCTACTTTTGAAGCTATATCACTTATATCGCATGGATTTGAAGCTGAACCTACTACATCGCATTGATTTGAAGCTAAATCTTGTGTGTCGCATGAATTTGAAGCAAACCATCTACTTCGCACTGATTTGCAGCTAAATAATGTGTTTCGCATGGATTTGAAGCTAAACCTTCTACATCAGATTGATTTGAAGCTAAATCATATGTTTCGCGTGGATTTGAAGCTAAACCTTCTACATCGCATTGATTTGAAGCTAAGTCATGTGTCTCCCATGGATTTGAAGCTAACTCGTTCGTTTCGCCTCCATTTGAAACTATGTCACTTATATCGCAAGTATTTGAAGCTAAATCATATGTGCCGCATGGATTTGAAGCTGAACCTACTACATCGCATTGATTTGAAGCTAAATCTTGTGTATCGCACGGATTTGAAGCTAAACCTTCTACATCGCATTGATTTGAAGCTAAATCATTTGTTTCGCATGGATTTGAATCTAAGCCTTGTCCTCCGAATTCATTTGAAGCTAAATCTTGTGTATAGCACGGATTTGAAGCTAAACCTTCTACATCGCATTGATTTGAAGCTAAATCATTTGTTTCGCATGGATTTGTATCTAAGCCTTGTCCTCCGAATTCATTTGAAGCTAAATCAAGTGTTTCGTATGGATTTGAAGCTAAAGCTTCTACATCGCATTCATTTGAAGCTAAACCTTCTACATCGCATTGATTTGAAGCTAAATCTTCTACATTCTATTGATTTGAAGCTAAACCTTCTACCTCTTATTGTTTTGAAGCTAAACCTTCTACATCGCAATGATTTGCAGCTAAATCATGTGTTTCGCATGGATTTGAAGCTAACTCGTTCGTTTCGCCTGCAGTTGAATCTACATTACTTATATCGCTAGTATTTGAAGCTAAATCACGTGTATCGCGTGGATTTTGAAGCTAACTCGTTTGATTAGTCTTCATTTGAAGCTATATCACTTACATCCCAAGTGTTTGAAGCTATATCATTTGTTTCGCATGGATTTGAAGCTAAACCTTCTTCATCGCATTGATATGCAGCTAAATCATGTGTTTCGCATGGATTTGAAGCTAACTCGTTCGTTGCGCATGCAGTTCAATCTAAATAACGTATATCACAAGTATTTGAAGCTATATCATTTGTTTCGCATGGATTTGAAGCTAAACCTTCTTCATCGCATTGATTTGCAGCTAAATCATGTGTTTCTCATGGATTTGAAGCTAACTCGTTCGTTGCGCATGCAGTTCAATCTAAATAACGTATATCACAAGTATTTGAAGCTAAACCATTTGAATCGCATGGATTTGAAGCTAAGCCTTCTACTTCGCATTAATTGGAAGTTAAATCACGTGTTTAGCATGGATTTGAAGCTAAACCTTCTACATCGCATTGATTTGAAGCTAAGTCATGTGTCTCGCATGAATTTGAAGCTAACTCGTTCGTTTCGCCTCCATTTGAAACTATGTCACATATATCGCAAGTATTTGAAGCTAAATCATATGTGCCGCATGGATTTGAAGCTGAACCTACTACATCGCATTGATTTGAAGCTAAATCTTGTGTATCGCATGGATTTGAAGCTAAACCTTCTACATCGCATTGATTTGAAGCTAAATCATTTGTTTCGCATGGTTTTGAAGCTAAGCCTTTTCCTTCGAATTGATTTGAAGCTAAATCATGTGTTTCGCATGCAGTTGAAGCTAAATCATGTCTTTCACAAGTATTTGAAGATGATCCATTTGAATCGCATTGATTTGAACCCGAGCCTTCTACTTCGCACTGATTTGCAGCTAAATAATGTGTTTCGTATGGATTTGAAGGTAAACCTTCTACATCGCATTGATTTGAAGCTAAACCTTCTACATTCTATTGATTTGAAGCTAAACCTTCTACCTCTTATTGTTTTGAAGCTAAACCTTATACATCGCAATGATTTGAAGCTAAACCATTTGATTCGCATGGATTTGAAGCTAAGCCTTCTACTTCGCATTAATTGGAAGTTAAATCACGTGTTTTGCATGGATTTGAAGCTAAACCTTCTACATCGCATTGATTTGAAGCTAAAACATGTGTTTCGCATGGATTTGAAGCTAAACCTTCTACATCGCATTGATTTGAAGCTAAGTCATGTGTCTCGCATGGATTTCAAGCTAACTCGTTCGATTCGCCTGTATTTGAAGCTAGATCACTTATATCGCAAGTATTTGAAGCTAAATCATGTGTTTCGCATGATTTGAAGCTAAACCTTCTACATCGCATTGATTTGCAGCTGAATCATGTGTTTCGCATCGATTTGAAGCTGAACCTTCTACATCGCATTGATTTGAAGCTAAATCATTTGTTTCGCATGGATTTGAATCTAAGCCTTGTCCTTCGAATTGATTTGAAGCTAAATCATGTGTTTCGTATGGATTTGAAGCTAAACCTTAACATCGCATTGATTTGAAGCTAAACCTTCTACATTCTATTGATTTGAAGCTAAACCTTCTACCCCTTATTGTTTTGAAGCTAAACCTTCTACATCGCATTGATTTGCAGATGAATCATGTGTTTCGCATGGATTTGAAGCTAACTCGTTCGTTTTGCCTGCAGTTGAATCTACATCAATAATATCGCTAATATTTGAAGCTAAATCATGTGTATCGCGTGGATTTTGAAGCTAACTCGTTTGATTAGTCTTCATTTGAAGCTATATCACATACACCCCAAGTGTTTGAAGCTATATCATATGTTTCGCATGGATTTGAAGCTAAACCTTCTTCATCGCATTGATTTGCAGCTAAATCATGTGTTTCGCATGGATTTAAAGCTAAACATTCTACATCGCATAGATATGAAGCTAACTCGTTAGTTTCGCATGCAGTTGTAGCTAAATAATTTATATCACAAGTATTTGTAGCTAAACCATTTGTTTCGCATGGAGTTGAAGCTACCTCGTTTGTTCCCCCTACTTTTGAAGCTATATCACTTATATCGCATGGATTTGAAGCTGAACCTACTACATCGCATTGATTTGAAGCTAAATCTTGTGTGTCGCATGAATTTGAAGCAAACCATCTACTTCGCACTGATTTGCAGCTAAATAATGTGTTTCGCATGGATTTGAAGCTAAACCTTCTACATCACATTGATTTGAAGCTAAATCATATGTTTCGCGTGGATTTGAAGCTAAACCTTCTACATCGCATTGATTTGAAGCTAAGTCATGTGTCTCCCATGGATTTGAAGCTAACTCGTTCGTTTCGCCTCCATTTGAAACTATGTCACTTATATCGCAAGTATTTGAAGCTAAATCATATGTGCCGCATGGATTTGAAGCTGAACCTACTACATCGCATTGATTTGAAGCTAAATCTTGTGTATCGCACGGATTTGAAGCTAAACCTTCTACATCGCATTGATTTGAAGCTAAATCATTTGTTTCGCATGGATTTGAATCTAAGCCTTGTCCTCCGAATTCATTTGAAGCTAAATCTTGTGTATCGCACGGATTTGAAGCTAAACCTTCTACATCGCATTGATTTGAAGCTAAATCATTTGTTTCGCATGGATTTGAATCTAAGCCTTGTCCTCCGAATTCATTTGAAGCTAAATCAAGTGTTTCGTATGGATTTGAAGCTAAACCTTCTACATCGCATTCATTTGAAGCTAAACCTTCTACATCGCATTGATTTGAAGCTAAATCTTCTACATTCTATTGATTTGAAGCTAAACCTTCTACCTCTTATTGTTTGAAGCTAAACCTTCTACATCGCAATGATTTGCAGCTAAATCATGTGTTTCGCATGGATTTGAAGCTAACTCGTTCGTTTCGCCTGCAGTTGAATCTACATTACTTATATCGCTAGTATTTGAAGCTAAATCACGTGTATCGCGTGGATTTTGAAGCTAACTCGTTTGATTAGTCTTCATTTGAAGCTATATCACTTACATCCCAAGTGTTTGAAGCTATATCATTTGTTTCGCATGGATTTGAAGCTAAACCTTCTTCATCGCATTGATATGCAGCTAAATCATGTGTTTCGCATGGATTTGAAGCTAACTCGATCGTTGCGCATGCAGTTCAATCTAAATAACGTATATCACAAGTATTTGAAGCTATATCATTTGTTTCGCATGGATTTGAAGCTAAACCTTCTTCATCGCATTGATTTGCAGCTAAATCATGTGTTTCTCATGGATTTGAAGCTAACTCGTTCGTTGCGCATGCAGTTCAATCTAAATAACGTATATCACAAGTATTTGAAGCTAAACCATTTGAATCGCATGGATTTGAAGCTAAGCCTTTTACTTCGCATTAATTGGAAGTTAAATCACGTGTTTAGCATGGATTTGAAGCTAAACCTTCTACATCGCATTGATTTGAAGCTAAGTCATGTGTCTCGCATGGATTTGAAGCTAACTCGTTCGTTTCGCCTCCATTTGAAACTATGTCACATATATCGCAAGTATTTGAAGCTAAATCATATGTGCCGCATGGATTTGAAGCTGAACCTACTACATCGCATTGATTTGAAGCTAAATCTTGTGTATCGCATGGATTTGAAGCTAAACCTTCTACATCGCATTGATTTGAAGCTAAATCATTTGTTTCACATGGTTTTGAAGCTAAGCCTTTTCCTTCGAATTGATTTGAAGCTAAATCATGTGTTTCGCATGCAGTTGAAGCTAAATCATGTCTTTCACAAGTATTTGAAGATGAACCATTTGAATCGCATTGATTTGAACCCGAGCCTTCTACTTCGCACTGATTTGCAGCTAAATAATGTGTTTCGTATGGATTTGAAGGTAAACCTTCTACATCGCATTGATTTGAAGCTAAATCATATGTTTCGCGTGGATTTGAAGCTAAACCTTCTACATCGCATTGATTTGAAGCTAAGTCATGTGTCTCCCATGGATTTGAAGCTAAACTCGTTCGTTTCGCCTCCATTTGAAACTATGTCACTTATATCGCAAGTATTTGAAGCTAAATCATATGTGCAGCATGGATTTGAAGCTGAACCTACTACATCGCATTGATTTGAAGCTAAATCTTGTGTATCGCACGGATTTGAAGCTAAACCTTCTACATCGCATTGATTTGAAGCTAAACCTTCTACATCGCATTGATTTGAAGCTAAATCTTCTACATTCTATTGATTTGAAGCTAAACCTTCTACCTCTTATTGTTTTGAATCTAAACCTTCTACATCGCATTGATTTGAAGCTAAATCTTCTACATTCTATTGATTTGAAGCTAAACCTTCTACCTCTTATTGTTTTGAAGCTAAACCTTATACATCGCAATGATTTGCAGCTAAATCATGTGTCTCCCATGGATTTGAAGCTAACTCGTTCGTTTCGCCTCCATTTGAAACTATGTCACTTATATCGCAAGTATTTGAAGCTAAATCATATGTGCCGCATGCGTTTGAAGCTGAACCTACTACATCGCATTGATTTGAAGCTAAATCTTGTGTAGCGCATGGATTTGAAGCTATACCTTCTACATCGCATTGATTTGAAGCTATACCTTCTACATCGCATTGATTTGAAGCTAAATCATTCGTTTCGCATGGATTTGAATCTAAGCCTTGTCCTTCGAATTGATTTGAAGCTAAATCAAGTGTTTCGTATGGATTTGAAGCTAAACCTTCTACATCGCATTGATTTGAATCTAAATCTTCTACATTCTATTGATTTGAAGCTAAATCTTCTACCTCTTATTGTTTTGAAGCTAAACCTTATACATCGCTAATGATTTGGAGCTAAATCATGTGTTTCGCATGGATTTGAAGCTAACTCGTTCGTTTCGCCTGCGGTTGAATCTACATTACTTATATCGCTACTATTTGAAGCTAAATCATGTGTATCGCGTGGATTTTGAAGCTAACTCGTTTGATTAGTCTTCATTTGAAGCTATATCACTTACACCCCAAGTGTTTGAAGCTATATCATTTGTTTGGCATGGATTTGAAGCTAAACCTTCTTCATCGCTTTGATTTGCAGCTAAATCATGTGTTTCGCATGGATTTGAAGCTAACTCGTTCGTTGCGCATGCAGTTCAATGTAAATAACGTATATCACAAGTATTTGAAACTAAACCATTTGATTCGCATGGATTTGAAGCTAAGCCTTCTACTTCGCATTAATTGGAAGTTAAATCACGTGTTTTGCATGGATTTGAAGCTAAACCTTCTACATCGCATTGATTTGAAGCTAAATCATGTGTTTCGCATGGATTTGAAGCTAAACCTTCTACATCGCATTGATTTGAAGCTAAGTCATGTGTCTCGCATGGATTTCAAGCTAACTCGTTCGATTCGCCTGTATTTGAAGCTAGATCACTTATATCGCAAGTATTTGAAGCTAAATCATGTGTTTCGCATTATTTGAAGCTAAACCTTCTACATCGCATTGATTTGCAGCTGAATCATGTGTTTCGCATCGATTTGAAGCTGAACCTTCTACATCGCATTGATTTGAAGCTAAATTATTTGTTCCGCATGGATTTGAATCTAAGCCTTGTCCTTCGAATTGATTTGAAGCTAAATCATGTGTTTCGTATGGATTTGAAGCTAAACCTTAACATCGCATTGATTTGAAGCTAAACCTTCTACATTCTATTGATTTGAAGCTAAACATTCTACCTCTTATTGTTTTGAAGCTAAATCTTCTACATCGCATTGATTTGCAGATGAATCATGTGTTTCGCATGGATTTGAAGCTAACTCGTTCGTTTTGCCTGCAGTTGAATCTACATCAATAATGTCGCTAATATTTGAAGCTAAATCATGTGTATCGCGTGGATTTTGAAGCTAACTCGTTTGATTAGTCTTCATTTGAAGCTATATCACTTACACCCCAAGTGTTTGAAGCTATATCATTTGTTTCGCATGGATTTGAAGCTAAACCTTCTTCATCGCATTGATTTGCAGCTAAATCATGTGTTTCGCATGGATTTAAAGCTAAACATTCTACATCGCATAGATATGAAGCTAACTCGTTAGTTTCGCATGCAGTTGTAGCTAAATAATTTATATCACAAGTATTTGTAGCTAAACCATTTGTTTCGCATGGAGTTGAAGCTACCTCGTTTGTTCCCCTTACTTTTGAAGCTATATCACTTATATCGCTTGGATTTGAAGCTGAACCTACTACATCGCATTGATTTGAAGCTAAGTCATGTGTCTCCCATGGATTTGAAGCTAACTCGTTAGTTTCGCCTCCATTTGAAACTATGTCACTTATATCGCAAGTATTTGAAGCTAAGTCATATGTGCCGCATGGATTTGAAGCTGAACCTACTACATCGCATTGATTTGAAGCTAAATCTTGTGTATCGCACGGATTTGAAGCTAAACCTTCTACATCGCATTGATTTGAAGCTAAATCATTTGTTTCGCATGGATTTGAATCTAAGCCTTGTCCTCCGAATTCATTTGAAGCTAAATCTTGTGTATCGCACGGATTTGAAGCTAAACCTTCTACATCGCATTGATTTGAAGCTAAATCATTTGTTTCGCATGGATTTGAATCTAAGTCTTGTCCTCCGAATTCATTTGAAGCTAAATCAAGTGTTTCGTATTGATTTGAAGCTAAACCTTCTACATCGCATTCATTTGAATCTAAACCTTCTACATCGCATTGATTTGAAGCTAAATCTTCTACATTCTATTGATTTGAAGCTAAACCTTCTACCTCTTATTGTTTTGAAGCTAAACCTTCTACATCGCAATGATTTGCAGCTAAATCATGTGTTTCGCATGGATTTGAAGCTAACTCGTTCGTTTCGCCTGCAGTTGAATCTACATTACTTACATCGCTAGTATTTGAAGCTAAATCACGTGTGTCGCGTGGATTTTGAAGCTAACTCGTTTGATTAGTCTTCATTTGAAACTATGTCACTTATATCGCAAGTATTTGAAGCTAAATCATATGTGCCGCATGGATTTGAAGCTGAACCTACTACATCGCATTGATTTGAAGCTAAATCTTGTGTATCGCACGGATTTGAAGCTAAACCTTCTACATCGCATTGATTTGAAGCTAAATCATTTGTTTCGCATGGATTTGAATCTAAGCCTTGTCCTTCGAATTCATTTGAAGCTAAATCAAGTGTTTCGTATTGATTTGAAGCTAAACCTTCTACATCGCATTGATTTGAAGCTAAACCTTCTACATCGCATTGATTTGAAGCTAAATCTTCTACGTTCTATTGATTTGAAGCTAAACCTTCTACCTCTTATTGTTTTGAAGCTAAACCTTCTACATCGCAATGATTTGCAGCTAAATCATGTGTTTCGCATGGATTTGAAGCTAACTCGTTCGTTTCGCCTGCAGTTGAATCTGCATTACTTATATCGCTAGTATTTGAAGCTAAATCACGTGTATCGCGTGGATTTTGAAGCTAACTCGTTTTATTAGTCTTCATTTGAAGCTATATCACTTACATCCAAGTGTTTGAAGCTATATCATTTGTTTCGCATGGATTTGAAACTAAACCTTCTTCATCGCATTGATATGCAGCTAAATCATGTGTTGCGCATGGATTTGAAGCTAACTCGTTCGTTGCGCATGCAGTTCAATCTAAATAACGTATATCACAAGTATTTGAAGCTATATCATTTGTTTCGCATGGATTTGAAGCTAAACCTTCTTCATTGCATTGATTTGCAGCTAAATCATGTGTTTCGCATGGATTTGAAGCTAACTCGTTCGTTGCGCATGCAGGTCAATCTAAATAACGTATATCACAAGTATTTGAAGCTAAATCATATGTGCCGCATGGATTTGAAGCTGAACCTACTACATCACATTGTTTTGAAGCTAAATCTTGTGTATCGCATGGATTTGAAACTAAAACCTTCTACATCGCATTGATTTGAAGCTAAATCATATGTTTCGCATGGATTTGAATCTAAGCCTTGTCCTTCGAATTGATTTGAATCTAAATCATGTGTTTCGCATGCAGTTGAAGCTAAATCATGTATTTCACAAGTATTTGAAGATGAACCATTTGAATCGCATTGATTTGAAACCGAGCCTTCTACTTCGCACTGATTTGCAGCTAAATAATGTGTTTCGCATGGATTTGAAGCTAAAGCTTCTACATCGCATTGATTTGCAGCAGAATCATGTGTTTCGCATGGATTTGAAGCTAAACCTTTTACATCGCATTGATTTGAAGCTAAGTCATGTGTCTCGCATGGATTTGAAGCTAACTCGTTCGTTGCGCATGCAGTTCAATCTAAATAACGTATATCACAAGTATTTGAAGCTATATCATTTGTTTCGCATGGATTTGAAGCTACACCTTCTTCATCGCATTGATTTGCAGCTAAATCATGTGTTTCGCATGGATTTGAAGCTAACTCGTTCGTTGCGCATGCAGTTCAATCTAAATAACGTATATCACAAGTATTTGAAGCTAAACCATTTGATTCGCATGGATTTGAAGCTAAGCCTTCTACATCGCATTGATTTGAAGCTAAATCATTTGTTTCGCATGGTTTTGAAGCTAAGCCTTTTCCTTCGAATTGATTTGAAGCTAAATCATGTGTTTCGCATGCAGTTGAAGCTAAATCATGTCTTTCACAAGTATTTGAAGATGAACCATTTGAATCGCATTGATTTGAACCCGAGCCTTCTACTACGCACTGATTTGCAGCTAAATAATGTGTTTCGTATGGATTTGAAGCTAAACCTTCTACATCGCATTGATTTGAAGCTAAATCTTGTGTATCTCATGGATTTGAAGCTAAACCTTCTACATCGCATTGATTTGAAGCTAAATCATTTGTTTCGCATGGATTTGAATCTAAGCCTTGTCCTTCGAATTGATTTGAAGCTAAATCATGTGTTTCGTATGGATTTGAAGCTAAACCTTAACATCGCATTGATTTGAAGCTAAATCTTCTACATTCTATTGATTTGAAGCTAAACCTTCTACCTCTTATTGTTTTCAAGCTAAACCTTCTACATCGCAATGATTTGCAGCCAAATCATGTGTTTCGCATGGATTTGAAGCTAACTCGTTCGTTTCGCCTGCAGTTGAATCTACATTACTTATATCGCTAGTATTTGAAGCTAAATCATGTGTATCGCGTGGATTTTGAAGCTAACTCGTTTGATTAGTCTTCATTTGAAGCTATATCACTTACACCCCAAGTGTTTGAAGCTATATCATTTGTTTCGCATGGATTTGAAGCTAAACCTTCTTCATGGCATTGATATGCAGCTAAATCATGTGTTGCGCATGGATTTGAAGCTAACTCGTTCGTTGCGCATGCAGTTCAATCTAAATAACGTATATCACAAGTATTTGAAGCTATATCATTTGTTTCGCATGGATTTGAAGCTAAACCTTCTTCATCGCATTGATTTGCAGCTAAATCATGTGTTTCGCATGGATTTGAAGCTAACTCGTTCGTTGCGCATGCAGGTCAATCTAAATAACGTATATCACAAGTATTTGAAGCTAAATCATATGTGCCGCATGGATTTGAAGCTGAACCTACTACATCACATTGTTTTGAAGCAAAATCTTGTGTATCGCATGGATTTGAAACTAAAACCTTCTACATCGCATTGATTTGAAGCTAAATCATATGTTTCGCATGGATTTGAATCTAAGCCTTGTCCTTCGAATTGATTTGAATCTAAATCATGTGTTTCGCATGCAGTTGAAGCTAAATCATGTATTTCACAAGTATTTGAAGATGAACCATTTGAATCGCATTGATTTGAAACCGAGCCTTCTACTTCGCACTGATTTGCAGCTAAATAATGTGTTTCGCATGGATTTGAAGCTAAAGCTTCTACATCGCATTGATTTGCAGCAGAATCATGTGTTTCGCATGGATTTGAAGCTAAACCTTTTACATCGCATTGATTTGAAGCTAAGTCATGTGTCTCGCATGGATTTGAAGCTAACTCGTTCGTTTCGCCTCCATTTGAAACTATGTCACTTATATCGCAAGTATTTGAAGCTAAATCATATGTCCGCATGGATTTGAAGCTGAACCTACTACATCGCATTGATTTGCAGCTAAATCATGTGTTTCGCATGGATTTGAAGCTAACTCGTTCGTTGCGCATGCAGTTCAATCTAAATAACGTATATCACAAGTATTTGAAGCTATATCATTTGTTTCGCATGGATTTGAAGCTACACCTTCTTCATCGCATTGATTTGCAGCTAAATCATGTGTTTCGCATGGATTTGAAGCTAACTCGTTCGTTGCGCATGCAGTTCAATCTAAATAACGTATATCACAAGTATTTGAAGCTAAACCATTTGATTCGCATGGATTTGAAGCTAAGCCTTCTACATCGCATTGATTTGAAGCTAAATCATTTGTTTCGCATGGTTTTGAAGCTAAGCCTTTTCCTTCGAATTGATTTGAAGCTAAATCATGTGTTTCGCATGCAGTTGAAGCTAAATCATGTCTTTCACAAGTATTTGAAGATGAACCATTTGAATCGCATTGATTTGAACCCGAGCCTTCTACTACGCACTGATTTGCAGCTAAATAATGTGTTTCGTATGGATTTGAAGCTAAACCTTCTACATCGCATTGATTTGAAGCTAAATCTTCTACATTCTATTGATTTGAAGCTAATCCTTCTACCTCTTATTGTTTTGAATCTAAACCTTCTACATCGCATTGATTTGAAGCTAAATCTTCTACATTCTATTGATTTGAAGCTAAACCTTCTACCTCTTATTGTTTTGAAGCTAAACCTTATACATCGCAATGATTTGCAGCTAAATCATGTGTTTCGCATGGATTTGAAGCTAACTCGTTTGATTAGTCTTCATTTGAAGCTATATCACTTACATCCCAAGTGTTTGAAGCTATATCATTTGTTTCGCATGGATTTGAAGCTAAACCTTCTTCATCGCAGTGATATGCAGCTAAATCATGTGTTTCGCATGGATTTGAAGCTAACTCGTTCGTTGCGCATGCAGTTCAATCTAAATAACGTATATCACAAGTATTTGAAGCTATATCATTTGTTTCGCATGGATTTGAAGCTAAACCTTCTTCATCGCATTGATTTGCAGCTAAATCATGTGTTTCGCATGGATTTGAAGCTAACTCGTTCGTTGCGCATGCAGTTCAACCTAAATAACGTATATCACAAGTATTTGAAGCTAAACCATTTGATTCGCATGGATTTGAAGCTAAGCCTTCTACTTCGCATTAATTGGAAGTTAAATCACGTGTTTAGCATGGATTTGAAGCTAAACCTTCTACATCGCATTGATTTGAAGCTAAGTCATGTGTCTCGCATGTATTTGAAGCTAACTCGTTCGTTTCGCCTCCATTTGAAACTATGTCACATATATCGCAAGTTTTTGAAGCTAAATCATATGTGCCGCATGGATTTGAAGCTGAACCTACTACATCGCATTGATTTGAAGCTAAATCTTGTGTATCGCATGGATTTGAAGCTAAACCTTCTACATCGCATTGATTTGAAGCTAAATCATATGTTTCGCATGGATTTGAAGCTAAGCCGTTTCCTTCGAATTGATTTGAAGCTAAATCATGTGTTTCGCATGCAGTTGAAGCTAAATCATGTCTTTCACAAGTATTTGAAGATGAACCATTTGAATCGCATTGATTTGAACCCGAGCCTTCTACTTCGCACTGATTTGCAGCTAAATAATGTGTTTCGTATGGATTTGAAGCTAAACCTTCTACATCGCATTGATTTGAAGCTAAATCTTCTACATTCTATTGATTTGAAGCTAAACCTTCTACCTCTTATTGTTTTGAAGCTAAACCTTCTACATCGCATTGATTTGAAGCTAAATCTTCTACATTCCATTGATTTGAAGCTAAACCTTCTACCTCTTATTGTTTTGAAGCTAAACCTTATACATCGCAATGATTTGCAGCTAAATCATGTGTTTCGCATGGATTTGAAGCTAACTCGTTTGATTAGACTTCATTTGAAGCTATATCACTTACACCCCAAGTGTTTGAAGCTATATCATTTGTTTCGCATGGATTTGAAGCTAAACCTTCTTCATCGCATTGATTTGCAGCTAAATCATGTGTTTGGCATGGATTTGAAGCTAACTCGTTCGTTGCGCATGCAGTTTAATCTAAATAACGTATATCACAAGTATTTGAAACTAAACCATTTGATTCGCATGGATTTGAAGCTAAGCCTTCTACTTCGCATTAATTGGAAGTTAAATCACGTGTTTAGCATGGATTTGAAGCTAAACCTTCTACATCGCATTGATTTGAAGCTAAGTCATGTGTCTCGCATGGATTTGAAGCTAACTCGTTCGTTGCGCATGCAGTTCAATCTAAATAACGTATATCACCAGTATTTGAAGCTAAACCATTTGATTCGCATGGATTTGAAGCTAAGCCTTCTACTTCGCATTAATTGGAAGTTAAATCACGTGTTTAGCATGGATTTGAAGCTAAACCTTCTACATCGCATTGATTTGAAGCTAGATCATGTGTTTCGCATGCAGTTGAAGCTAAATCATGTCTTTCACAAGTATTTGAAGATGAACCATTTGAATCGCATTGATTTGAACCCGAGCCTTCTACTTCGCACTGATTTGCAGCTAACTAATGTGTTTCGCATGGATTTGAAGCTAAACCTTCTACATCGCTTTGATTTGCAGCTGAATCATGTGTTTCGCATGGATTTGAAGCTAACTCGTTCGTTGCGCATGCAGTTCAATCTAAATAACGTATATCACAAGTATTTGAAGCTATATCATTTGTTTCGCATGGATTTGAAGCTAAACCTTCTTCATCGCATTGATTTGCAGCTAAATCATGTGTTTCGCATGGATTTGAAGCTAACTCGTTCGTTGCGCATGCAGTTCAATCTAAATAACGTATATCACAAGTATTTGAAGCTAAACCATTTGATTCGCATGGATTTGAAGCTAAGCCTTCTACTTCGCATTAATTGGAAGTTAAATCACGTGTTTAGCATGGATTTGAAGCTAAACCTTCTACATCGCATTGATTTGAAGCTAAGTCATGTGTCTTGCATGTATTTGAAGCTAACTCGTTCGTTTCGCCTCCATTTGAAACTATGTCACATATATCGCAAGTTTTTGAAGCTAAATCATATGTGCCGCATGGATTTGAAGCTGAACCTACTACATCGCATTGATTTGAAGCTAAATCTTCTACATTCTATTGATTTGAAGCTAAACCTTCTACCTCTTATTGTTTTGAAGCTAAACCTTCTACATCGCTTTGATTTGCAGCTGAATCATGTGTTTCGCATGGATTTGAAGCTGAACCTTCTACATCGCATTGATTTGCTGCTGAATCATGTGTTTCGCATGGATTTGAAGCTAACTCGTTCGTTTCGCCTGCAGTTGAATCTACATTACTTATATCGCTAGTATTTGAAGCTAAATCACGTGTATCGCGTGGATTTTGAAGCTAACTCGTTTGATTAGTCTTCATTTGAAGCTATATCACTTACATCCCAAGTGTTTGAAGCTATATCATTTGTTTCGCATGGATTTGAAGCTAAACCTTCTTCATCGCATTGATATGCAGCTAAATCATGTGTTTCGCATGGATTTGAAGCTAACTCGTTCGTTGCGCATGCAGTTCAATCTAAATAACGTATATCACAAGTATTTGAAGCTATATCATTTGTTTCGCATGGATTTGAAGCTAAACCTTCTTCATCGCATTGATTTGCAGCTAAATCATGTGTTTCGCATGGATTTGAAGCTAACTCGTTCGATTCGCCTGTATTTGAAGCAAGATCACTTATATCGCAAGTATTTGAAGCTAAATCATGTGTTTCGCATGATTTGAAGCTAAACCTTCTACATCGCATTGATTTGCAGCTGAATCATGTGTTTCGCATCGATTTGAAGCTGCACCTTCTACATCGCATTGATTTGAAGCTAAATCATTTGTTTCGCATGGATTTGAAGCTAAACCTTCTTCATCGCATTGATATGCAGCTAAATCATGTGTTGCGCATGGATTTGAAGCTAACTCGTTCGTTGCGCATGCAGTTCAATCTAAATAACGTATATCACAAGTATTTGAAGCTATATCATTTGTTTCCCATGGATTTGAAGCTAAACCTTCTTCATCGCATTGATTTGCAGCTAAATCATGTGTTTCGCATGGATTTGAAGCTAACTCGTTCGTTGCGCATGCAGTTCAATCTAAATAACGTATATCACAAGTATTTGAAGCTAAACCATTTGATTCGCATGGATTTGAAGCTAAGCCTTCTACTTCGCATTAATTGGAAGTTAAATCTCGTGTTTTGCATGGATTTGAAGCTAAACCTTCTTCATCGCATTGATTTGCAGCTAAATCATGTGTTTCGCATGGATTTGAAGCTAACTCGTTCGTTGCGCATGCAGTTCAATCTAAATAACGTATATCACCAGTATTTGAAGCTAAACCATTTGATTCGCATGGATTTGAAGCTAAGCCTTCTACTTCGCATTAATTGGAAGTTAAATCACGTGTTTCGCGTGGATTTGAAGCTAAACCTTCTACATCGCATTGATTTGAAGCTAAGTCATGTGTCTCCCATGGATTTGAAGCTAACTCGTTCGTTTCGTCTCCATTTGAAACTATGTCACTTATATCGCAAGTATTTGAAGCTAAATCATATGTGCCGCATGGATTTGAAGCTGAACCTACTACATCGCATTGATTTGAAGCTAAATCTTGTGTATCGCACGGATTTGAAGCTAAACCTTCTACATCGCATTGATTTGAAGCTAAATCATTTGTTTCGCATGGATTTGAATCTAAGCCTTGTCCTTCGAATTCATTTGAAGCTAAATCAAGTGTTTCGTATGGATTTGAAGCTAAACCTTCTACATCGCAGTGATTTGAAGCTAAACCTTCTACATCGCATTGATTTGAAGCTAAATCTTCTACATTCTATTGATTTGAAGCTAAACCTTCTACCTCTTATTGTTTTGAAGCTAAACCTTCTACATCGCAGTGATTTGCAGCTAAATCATGTGTTTCGCATGCAGTTGAAGCTAAATCATGTCTTTCACAAGTATTTGAAGATGAACCATTTGAATCGCATTGATTTGAACCCGAGCCTTCTACTTCGCACTGATTTGCAGCTAACTAATGTGTTTCGCATGGATTTGAAGCTAAACCTTCTACATCGCTTTGATTTGCAGCTGAATCATGTGTTTCGCATGGATTTGAAGCTGAACCTTTCTACATCGCATTGATTTGCTGCTGAATCATGTGTTTCGCATGGATTTGAAGCTAAACCTTCTACATCGCATTGATTTGAAGCTAAGTCATGTGTGACGCATGGATTTGAAGCTAACTCGTTCGTTTCGCCTCCATTTGAAACTATGTCACTTATATCGCAAGTATTTGAAGCTAAATCATATGTGCCGCATGGATTTGAAGCTGAACCTACTACATCACATTGATTTGAAGCTAAATCATGTGTTTCGCATGGATTTGAAGCTAACTCGTTCGTTGCGCATGCAGTTCAATCTAAATAACGTATATCACAAGTATTTGAAACTAAACCATTTGATTCGCATGGATTTGAAGCTAAGCCTTCTACTTCGCATTAATTGGAAGTTAAATCACGTGTTTTGCATGGATTTGAAGCTAAACCTTCTACATCGCATTGATTTGAAGCTAAATCATGTGTTTCGCATGCAGTTGAAGCTAAATCATGTCTTTCACAAGTATTTGAAGATGAACCATTTGAATCGCATTGATTTGAACCCGAGCCTTCTACTTCGCACTGATTTGCAGCTAAATAATCTGTTTCGCTTGGATTTGAAGCAGAACCTACTACATCGCATTGATTTGAAGCTAAATGTTGTGTATCGCATGGATTTGAAGCTAAACCTTCTACATCGCATTGATTTGAAGCTAAATCATTTGTTTCGCATGGATTTGAATCTAAGCCTTGTCCTTCGAATTGATTTGAAGCTAAATCATGTGTTTCGCATGCAGTTGAAGCTAAATCATGTCTTTCACAAGTATTTGAAGATGAACCATTTGAATCGCATTGATTTGAACCCGAGCCTTCTACTTCGCACTGATTTGCAGCTAAATAATGTGTTTCGTATGGATTTGAAGCTAAACCATCTACATCGCATTGATTTGAATCTAAATCTTCTACATTCTATTGACTTGAAGCTAAATCTTCTACCTCTTATAGTTCTGAAGCTAAACCTTGTACATCGCTAATGATCTGGAGCTAAATCATGTGTTTCGCATGGATTTGAAGCTAAACCTTCTACATCGCATTGATTTGCAGCTGAATCATGTGTTTCGCATGGATTTGAAGCTAAACCTTCTACATCGCATTGATTTGAAGCTAAGACATGTGTCTCGCATGGATTTGAAGCTAACTCGTTCGTTTCGCCTCCATTTGAAACTATGTCACTTATATCGCAAGTACTTGAAGCTAAATCATATGTGCCGCATGGATTTCAAGTTGAACCTACTACATCGCATTGATTTGAAGCTAAATCTTGTGTGTCGCATGGATTTGAAACTAAAACCTTCTACATCGCATTGATTTGAAGCTAAATCGTTTGTTTCGCATGGATTTGAATCTAAGCATTCTCCTTCGAATTGATTTGGATCTAAATCATGTGTTTCGTATGGATTTGAAGCTAAACCTTCTACATCGCATTGATTTGCAGCTGAATCTTGTGTATCGCATGGATTTGAAGCAAACCATCTAAATCACATTGATTTGCAGCTGAATCATGTGTTTCGCATGGATTTGAAGCTAACTCGTTCGATTCGACAGTATTTGAAGCTAGATCACTTATATCGCAAGTATTTGATGCTAAATCACGTGTTTCGCATGATTTGAAGCTAAACTTTCTACATCGCATTGATTTGCAGCTGAATCATGTGTTTCGCATCGATTTGAAGCTGAACCTTCTACATCGCATTGATTTGCAGCTGAATCATGTGTTTCGCATGGATTTGAAGCTAACTCGTTCGTTTCGCCTGCAGTTGAATCTACATCAATAACATCGCTAATATTTGAAGCTAAATCATGCGTATCGCGTGGATTTTGAAGCTAACTCGTTTGATTAGTCTTCATTTTAAGCTATATCACTTACACCCCAAGTGTTTGAAGCTATATCATTTGTTTCGCATGGATTTGAAGCTAAACCTTCTTCATCGCATTGATTTGCAGCTAAATCATGTGTTTCGCATGGATGTGAAGCTAACTCGTTCGTTGCGCATGCTGATCAATCTAAATAACGTATATCACAAGTATTTGAAGCTAAACCATTTGATTCGCATGGTTTTGAAGCTAAGCCTTCTACTTCGCATTAATTGGTAGTTAAATCACGTGTTTTGCATGGATTTGAAGCTAAACCTTCTACATCGCATTGATTTGAAGTTAAATCATGTGTTTCGCATGCAGTTGAAGCTAAATCATGTCTTTCACATGTATTTGAAGATGAACCATTTGAATCGCATTGATTTGAACCCGAGCCTTCTACTTCGCACTGATTTGCAGCTAAATAATGTGTTTCGCATGGATTTGAAGCTAAACCTTCTACATCGCACTGATTTGCAGCTGAATCATGTGTTTCGCATGGATTTGAAGCCGAACCTACTACATCATATTGATTTGAAGCTAAATCTTGTGTATCGCATGGATTTGAAGCAAACCATCTAAATCGCATTGATTTGCAGCTGAATCATTTGTTTCGCATGGATTTGAAGCTAACTCGTTCGATTCGACAGTATTTGAAGCTAGATCACTTATATCGGAAGTATTTGAAGCTAAATCATGTGTTTCGAACGGATTTCGAGCTAACTCGTTTGTTTCGCATGCAGTTGAATTTATATCATGAATATCACAAGTATTTGAAGATGAATCAGTTGCATCGCATTGATTTGAAGCTAGCCTCTACTTCGCAGTGATGTGAAATTAAATCATGTATTACCCTTGGATTTGTAGCTAACTCGTTTGTTTCGCATGCTGTTGAAGATAAATCATGCATATCACAAGAATTTGAAGACAAACCATTTGTTCCGCATGGATTTGAAGCTAAACCTTCTACTTCGCATTGATTTGGATCTAAACAATCTGTTTCGCTTTTGAAGCTAACTCGTTTGTTTCGCATGCAGATGAAGCTATATCACATATATCCGATGTGTTTGATGCTCAATCGTTTGTTCTGCATGGATTTGAAGCTAATCCTTCTACTTCGCATTGATTTGGGGCTACGTCACGTGTATCGCATGGAATTGAAGCTATCTCGTTTGGTCCTCCAGGTTTTGAAGCTATATCACTTATATCCCAAGTATTTGAAACTAAATCATATGTGTCGCATGGATTTGAAACTGAACCTTCTACATGGCATTGATTTGAAGCTAAATCACATGATTCGCCTGGATTTGAATCGAACTCGTTTGTTTCGCCTGCATTTGAATCTATATCACTTATATCGCAATTATCTGAAGCTAAATCATTTGTTTCCCATGGATTTGAAGCTAAACATTCTACATCGCATTGATTTGCAGCTAAATCATGTGTTTCGCATGGATTTGAATCTAAGCCTTGTACTTCGAGTTGATTTGAAGCTACATCATGTGTTTCGCATGGATTTGAAGCTAACTCGTTCGTTTCGCATGCAGTTAAATCTAAATAACGTATATAACAAGTATTTGTGGCTAAACCATTTGTTTCGCATGGATTTGAATCTAAGGCTTGTACTTCGACTTAATTTGAAGCTAAATCATGTGTTTCGCATGGATTTGAAGCTAAACCTTCTACATGCATTGTTTTGCAGCTTATTCATGTGTTTTGCATGGATTTGAAGTTAACTCGTTTGTTTCCCCTGCAATTGATGCTATATCACTTATATAACAAGTATCTGATGCTAAATCATTTGTTTCGCATGGATTTGAAGCTAAACCTTCTACATCGCATTGATTTGCAGCCAAATCATGTGTTCCGCATGGACTTGAAGCTAACTCGTTTGTTTCGCATGCAGATGAAGCTATATCACATATATCCGATGTGTTTGAAGCTCAATCGTTTGTTCCGCATGGATTTGAAGCTAATCCTTCTACTTCGCATTGATTTGGAGCTACGTCACGTGTATCGCATGGAATTGAAGGTATCTCGTTTGGTCCTCCAGGTTTTGAAGCTATATCACTTATATCCCAAGTATTTGAAACTAAATCATATGTGTCGCATGGATTTGAAACTGAACCTTCTACATGGCATTGATTTGAAGCTAAATCATATGATTCGCCTGGATTTGAAGCTAACACGTTTGTTTCGCCTGCATTTGAAGCTAAATCATATGTTTCGCTTGGATTTGAATCGAACTCGTTTGTTTCGCCTGCATTTGAAGCTATATCACTTGTATCACAATCATCTGAAGATAAATCATTTGTTTCTCATGTATTTGATGCTAAGACTTCTACTTCGCATTGATTTGAAGCTAAATCATGAGTTCCGCATGGATTTCAAGTTAACTCGTTTGTTTCGTATGCAGTTCAAGCTAAATCATGTATATCACAACTATATGAAGGTAAACCGTTTGTTTCGCATGGATTTGAAGCTAAACCTTCTACTTCGCATTTATTTGAAACTAAATCATGTATTTCGCATGCATTTGAATCTAACTCGATTGTTTCGCGTGCATTTGAAGCTACAGCACATATATCGCAATTATCTGAACATAAATCATTTGTTTCTCGTGTATGTGAAGCTAAGCCTTCTACTTCGCATTGATTTGAAGCTGAATCATGTGTTTCGCATGGATATGAACCTCACTCGTTTGTTCCGCCTGCACTTGAAGCAAAATCATGTATATCACAAGTATTTGAAGCTAAGCCACTTGTTTCGCTTGAACTCGAATATAAGCCTTTTACGTCGCATTGATATGAAGCTAACTGGATTGTTTCGCCTGCATTTGAAGCCATATCACTTATATTCCTAAGTATTTGAAGCTAAATCATTAGTGTCGCATGGATTTGAAGCTAAGCCTTCTACTTCGCAATGATTTGAAGAAAAATCATGTGTTTCGCATGGATTTGAAGCTAACTCGTTTGTTTCGCATGCAGTTGAAGCTAAATCATGTATATCACAAGTATTTGAAGCAGCACCATTTGTTTCGCATGAATATTAAGCTAAACAATGTGTTTCGCATGAATTTGAAGCTAAATGATGTGTTTCGCATGGATTTGAAGCTAACTCTTTTGATTCGCCTGCATTTGAAGATAACTCATGTATATCACAAGTATTTGAAGCTAAACCATTCGATTCGCATAGATTTGAAGCTAAGCCTTCTACTTCGCATTGATTTGAAGTTAAATCATGTGTTTCGCATGCATTTGAAGCTAAACCTTCTATTCCGCATTGATTTGAAGCTAAATCATGTGCTTCGCATGAATTTGAAGCTAACTCGTTTGTTTCGCATGCATTTGAATCCTACATCAATTACGTCGCAAGTATGTGAAGCTAAATCATTTGTTTCGCATGGATTTGAAGCTAAACCTTCCCCTTCGCATTGTATCGAAGCCAAATCATGTGTTTCGTATGCATTTGAAGTTTAATCATGTGTTTCGCATGGATTTGACGCTAACTCGTTTGTTTCGCATGCATTTGAATCCTATATCAATTACGTCGCAAGTATGTGAAGCTAAATCATTTGTTTCGCATGGATTGGAAGCTAAACCTTCCACTACGCATTGTATCGAAGCCAAATCATGTGTTTCGTATGCATTTGAAGTTTAATCATGTGCTTCGCATGAATTTGAAACAAAATCGTTTGTTTCGCATGCAGTTGAACCTAAATGATTTATATCGCAAGTATTTGAAGCTAAATCGTTTGTTTCGAATGGATGTGAAGCTAGTTATTCTACTTCACATTGATTTGAAGCTAAATCATGTGTTTTGCATGAATGTGAAGGTAACTCGTTTGTGTTGCATGCATTTGAAGCTATATCATTTATATCGCAAGCATTTGAAGCTAAACCATTTGTTCCTCATGTATTTGAAGCTAAGCCTTCCACTTCGCATATTTTGAAGCTAAATCATGTAATTCGCATGGATTTGAATCTAACTCGATTGTTTCGTGTGCATTTGATGCTATATCACATATATCGCAATTATCTGAAGATAAACCATTTGTTTCGCATGTATTTGAAGCTAAACCATCTACTTCGCATTGATTTGAAACTAAATAATGTATTTCGCACACATTTGAAGCTAACACGTTTGTGTCGTATGCAGTTGAAGCTAAATCATGTGTATCACAAGTATCTGAATCTTAACCATCTGTTTCGCATGAATATTAAGCTAAACCATGTGTTTCGCATGAATTTGAAGCTAAATGATGTGTTTCGCATGGATTTGAAGCTAACTCTTTTGTTTCACCTGCATTTTAAGCTAACTCACGTATATCGCAAGTATTTGAACATAAACCATTTGTTTCGCATGGATTCGAAGAAAAAACATCTACTTCGCATTCATTTGAAGCTAAATCATGTGTTTCGCATGGATTTGAAGCTAACTCGTTTGTTTCGCCTGCATTTGAAGCTTAATCATGTATATCACAAGTATTTGAAGCTAAGGAATTTGTTTCTCATGGATTTGAAGATAAACCTTCTATTTCGAATTGATTTGCAGCTAACTCGATCGTTTCGCATGCACTTGAAGCTATATCACTTATATTCCCATATCTGTAGATAAATCATTTGTTTTTCATGTACTGGAAGCTAAGCCTTCCACTTCGCATTGATTTGTAGCTAAATCATTCGTTTCGCTTGGATTTGAAGCCAACTCGTTTATTTCGCATGCAGTTGAAGCTAAATCATGTATATCACAAGTATTTCAAGCTGAACCATTTGTTTCGAATGAATATTAAGCCAAACCATGTGTTTCGCATCAATATTAGTCTAAACCATGTGCTTCGCATGAATTTGAAGCTAAATCATGTATTTCGCTTGGATTTGAAGCTAGCTAGTTTGCTTGGCATGCAGTTGAAGCTAAATCATCTATATCACAAGTATTAGAAGCTAAACTATTTGTTTCGCATTTATTTGGAGCTAAGCCTTCTACTTCGCATTGACTTGAAACTAAGTAATGTGTTTCCTTTAGATTTGATGCTAACGCGTTTGCTTCGCATGCTCTTGAAGGTAATTAATGTATATCACAAGTATTTGAAGCTGAATCATTTGTTTCGCACGAATATTAAGCTGAATCATGTGTTTCGCATGGATTTGAATCTAAATCATGTATTTTGCATGGATTTGTAGCTAACTCGTTTGTTTCGCATGCAGTTGAAGCTATATCATGTATATCACAAGTATTTGAAGCTAAAACATTTGTTTCGCATTGATTTGAAACTAAGCCTTCTACTTCGCATTGATGTGAAGCTAAGTCATGTGTTTCTCATGGATTTGAAGCTATTTCGTTTGTTTCGCCTGCATTTGAAGCTATATCATTTATATCGCAAGTATTTGAAGCTAAACCATCTGTTCCTCATGCATTTGAAGCTAAGCCTTCCACTTCGCATTTTTTGAAGCTAAATCATGTAATTCGCATGGATTTGAATCAAACTCGATTGTTTCGTGTGCATTTGATGCTATATCACATATATCGCAATTATCTCAAGACTAACCATTTGTTTCGCATGGATTTGAAGCTAAACCATCTACTTCGCATTTATTTGAACTAAATCATGTATTTCGCATGGATTTGAATCTAACTCGATTGTTTCGCGTGCATTTGAAGCTATATCACATATATCGCAATTCCAGAGATAAATCATTTGTTTCTGATGTATTTGAAGCTAAGCCTTCTACTTCGCATTGATTTGAAGCTAAATCATGTGTTTCGCTTGGATTTGAAGCTAACTCGTTTGTTTCGCATGCAGTTGATGCTACATCATGTTTATCACAAGTATTTGATGCTAAACCATTTGTTTCGCATGGATTCGAAGAAAAAACATCTACTTCGCATTCATTTGAAGCTAAATCATGTGTTTCGCATGGATTTGAAGCTAACTAGTTTGTTTCGCCTGCATTTGAAGCTTAATCATGTATATCACAAGTATTTGAAGCTAAGGCATTTGTTTGTCATGGATTTGAAGATAAACGTTCTATTTCGCATTGATTTGCAGCTAACTCGATCGTTTCGCATGCACTTGAAGCTATATCACTTATATTCCCATATCTGAAGATAAATCATTTGTTTTTCATGTATTTGAAGCTAAGCCTTCCACTTCGCATTGATTTGTAGCTAAATCATTCGTTTCGCATGGACATTCTACTTCGGATGGATTTGAAGCTAAATCATGTATTTCGCTTGGATTTGAAGCTATCTCGTTTGCTTGGCATGCAGTTGAAACTAAATCATCTATATCACAAGTATTAGAAGCTAAACTATTTGTTTCGCATTTATTTGGAGCTAAGCCTTCTACTTCGCATTGACTTGAAATTAAATGACGTGTTCGCTTTGGATTTGAAGCTAACTCGTTTGTTTCGCAAGCTGTTGAAGCTAAATCATGTATACCACAAGTATTTGAAGCAGCACCATTTGTTTCGCATGAATATTAAGCTAAACCATGTGTTTCGCATTGATTTGCAGCTAAACCTTCTACTTCGCATTGACTTGAAACTAAGTGATGTGTTTCCTTTAGATTTGATGCTAACGCTTTTGCTTCGCATGCTCTTGAAGCTAATTAATGTATATCACAAGTATTTGAACGTAAACCATTTGTTTCGCATGGATTCGAAGAAAAAACATCTACTTCGCATTCATTTGAAGCTAAATCATATGTTTCGCATGGATTTGAAGCTAACTCGTTTGTTTCGCCTGCATTTGAAGCTTAATCATGTATATCACAAGTATTTGAAGCTAAGACATTTGTTTCTCATGGATCTGAAGCTGAGGCTTCTACTTTGCATTGATTTGAAGCTATATTATGTGTTTCGTTTGATTTGAACCTAACTCGTTTGTTTCGCATGCCGGTGAAGCTAAATAATGTATAAAACAAGTATTTGAAGCTAAATCCTTCTACTTCGCATGGATTTGAATCTAAATCATGTATTTTGCATGGATTTGTAGCTAACTCGTTTGTTTCGCATGAAGTTGAAGCTAAATCATGTATATCACAAGTATTTGAAGCTAAACCAATTGTTTCGCATTGATTTGAAACTAAGCCTTCTACTTCGCATTGATGTGAAGCTAAGTCATGTGTTTCTCATGGATTTGAAACTATCTCGTTTGTTTCGCCTGCATTTGAAGCTATATCATTTATATCGCAAGTATTTGAAGCTAAACCATCTGTTCCTAATGTATTTGAAGCTAAGCCTTCCACTTCGCATTTTTTGATGCTAAATCATGTAATTCGCTTGGATTTGAATCAAACTCGATTGTTTCGTGTGCATTTGATGCTATATCACATATATCGCAATTATCTCAAGACTAACCATTTGTTTCGCATGGATTTGAAGATAAGTCTTTTACTTCGCTTTGATTTGAAGCTAAACCATTTGTTTCGCATGGATTTGAAGCTAAACCATCTACTTCGCATTTATTTGAACTAAATCATGTATTTCGCATGGATTTGAATCTAACTCGATTGTTTCGCGTGCATTTGAAGCTATATCACATATATCGCAATTCCAGAGATAAATCATTTGTTTCTGATGTATTTGAAGCTAAGCCTTCTACTTCGCATTGATTTGAAGCTAAATCATGTGTTTCGCTTGGATTTGAAGCTAACTCGTTTGTTTCAACTGCATTTTAAGCTAACCCACATATATCGCAGGTATTTGAACATAAACCATTTGTTTCTCATGGATTCGGAAATCGGCCTTCTTCATCGCATTCATTTGAAGCTAAATCATGTGTTTCGCATGGATTTGATGCTAACTCGTTTGTTTCGCATGCAGTTGATGCTACATCATGTTTATCACAAGTATTTGATGCTAAACCATTTGTTTCGCATGGATTCGAAGAAAAAACATCTACTTCGCATTCATTTGAAGCTAAATCATGTGTTTCGCATGGATTTGAAGCTAACTAGTTTGTTTCGCTTGCATTTGAAGCTTAATCATGTATATCACAAGTATTTGAAGCTAAGGCATTTGTTTGTCATGGATTTGAAGATAAACGTTCTATTTCGCATTGATTTGCAGCTAGCTCGATCGTTTCGCATGCACTTGAAGCTATATCACTTATATTCCCATATCTGAAGATAAATCATTTGTTTTTCATGTATTTGAAGCTAAGCCTTCCACTTCGCATTGATTTGTAGCTAAATCATTCGTTTCGCATGGACATTCTACTTCGGATGGATTTGAAGCTAAATCATGTATTTCGCTTGGATTTGAAGCTAACTCGTTTGCTTGGCATGCAGTTGAAGCTAAATCATCTATATCACAAGTATTAGAAGCTAAACTATTTGTTTCGCATTTATTTGGAGCTAAGCCTTCTACTTCGCATTGACTTGAAATTAAATGACGTGTTCGCTTTGGATTTGAAGCTGACTCGTTTGTTTCGCAAGCTGTTGAAGCCAAATCATGTATAACACAAGTATTTGAAGCAGCACCATTTGTTTCGCATGAATATTAAGCTAAACCATGTGTTTCGCATTGATTTGCAGCTAAGCCTTCTACTTCGCATTGACTTGAAACTAAGTGATGTGTTTCCTTTAGATTTGATGCTAACGCGTTTGCTTCGCAAGCTCTTGAAGCTAATTAATGTACATCACAAGTATTTGAACGTAAACCATTTGTTTCGCATGGATTCGAAGAAAAAACATCTACTTCGCATTCATTTGAAGCTAAATCATGTGTTTCGCATGGATTTGAAGCTAACTCGTTTGTTTCGCCTGCATTTGAAGCTTAATCATGTATATCACAAGTATTTGAAGCTAAGACATTTGTTTCTCATGGATCTGAAGCTAAGGCTTCTACTTTGCATTGATTTGAAGCTATATTATGTGTTTCGTTTGATTTGAACCTAACTCGTTTGTTTCGCATGCCGGTGAAGCTAAATAATGTATAAAACAAGTATTTGAAGCTAAATCCTTCTACTTCGAATGGATTTGAATCTAAATCATGTATTTTGCATGGATTTGTAGCTAACTCGTTTGTTTCGCATGAAGTTGAAGCTAAATCATGTATATCACAAGTATTTGAAGCTAAACCAATTGTTTCGCATTGATTTGAAACTAAGCCTTCTACTTCGCATTGATGTGAAGCTAAGTCATGTGTTTCTCATGGATTTGAAACTATCTCGTTTGTTTCGCCTGCATTTGAAGCTATATCATTTATATCGCAAGTATTTGAAGCTAAACCATCTGTTCCTAATGTATTTGAAGCTAAGCCTTCCACTTCGCATTTTTTGAAGCTAAATCATGTAATTCGCTTGGATTTGAATCAAACTCGATTGTTTCGTGTGCATTTGATGCTATATCACATATATCGCAATTATCTCAAGACTAACCATTTGTTTCGCATGGATTTGAAGATAAGTCTTTTACTTCGCTTTGATTTGAAGCTAAACCATTTGTTTCGCATGGATTTGAAGCTAAACCATCTACTTCGCATTTATTTGAACTAAATCATGTATTTCGCATGGATTTGAATCTAACTCGATTGTTTCGCGTGCATTTGAAGCTATATCACATATATCGCAATTCCAGAGATAAATCATTTGTTTCTGATGTATTTGAAGCTAAGCCTTCTACTTCGCATTGATTTGAAGCTAAATCATGTGTTTCGCTTGGATTTGAAGCTAACTCGTTTGTTTCAACTGCATTTTAAGCTAACCCACATATATCGCAGGTATTTGAACATAAACCATTTGTTTCTCATGGATTCGGAGATCGGCCTTCTTCATCGCATTCATTTGAAGCTAAATCATGTGTTTCGCATGGATTTGATGCTAACTCGTTTGTTTCGCATGCAGTTGATGCTACATCATGTTTATCACAAGTATTTGATGCGAAACCATTTGTTTCGCATTTATTTGGAGCTAAGCCTTCTACTTCGCATTGACTTGAAACTAAGTAATGTGTTTCCTTTAGATTTGATGCTAACGCGTTTGCTTCGCATGCTCTTGAAGCTAATTAATGTATATCACAAGTATTTGAAGCTGAATCATTTGTTTCGCACGAATATTAAGCTGAACCATGTGTTTCGCATGAATTTGAATCTAAATCATGTGTATCGCTTGGATTTGAAGCTAACTCGTTTGTTTCGCAAGCAGTTGAAAATATATCACTTATATTCGCAAGTATTTGAAGCCAAATCATACGTTTTGCATGGATTTGAAGCTAAGCCTTCTACTTCGCATGGATTTGAATCTAAATCATGTATTTTGCATGAATTTGTAGCTAACTCGTTTGTTTCGCATGCAGTTGAAGCTATATCATGTATATCACAAGTATTTGAAGCTAAAACATTTGTTTCGCATTGATTTGAAACTAAACCTTCTACTTCGCATTGATGTGAAGCTAAGTCATGTGTTTCTCATGGATTTGAAGCTATTTCGTTTGTTTCGCCTGCATTTGAAGCTATATCATTTATATCGCAAGTATTTGAAGCTAAACCATCTGTTCCTCATGCATTTGAAGCTAAGCCTTCCACTTCGCATTTTTTGAAGCTAAATCATGTAATTCGCATGGATTTGAATCAAACTCGATTGTTTCGCGTGCATTTGAAGCTATATCACATATATCGCAATTCCAGAGATAAATCATGTGTTTCTGATGTATTTGAAGCTAAGCCTTCTACTTCGCATTGATTTGAAGCTAAATCATGTGTTTCGCTTGGATTTGAAGCTAACTCGTTTGTTTCGCCTGCATTTGAAGCTTAATCATGTATATCACAAGTATTTGAAGCTAAGGCATTTGTTTGTCATGGATTTGAAGATAAACGTTCTATTTCGCATTGATTTGCAGCTAACTCGATCGTTTCGCATGCACTTGAAGCTATATCACTTATATTCCCATATCTGAAGATAAATCATTTGTTTTTCATGTATTTGAAGCTAAGCCTTCCACTTCGCATTGATTTGTAGCTAAATCATTCGTTTCGCATGGACATTCTACTTCGGATGGATTTGAAGCTAAATCATGTATTTCGCTTGGATTTGAAGCTAACTCGTTTGCTTGGCATGCAGTTGAAGCTAAATCATCTATATCACAAGTATTAGAAGCTAAACTATTTGTTTCGCATTTATTTGGAGCTAAGCCTTCTACTTCGCATTGACTTGAAATTAAATGACGTGTTCGCTTTGGATTTGAAGCTGACTCGTTTGTTTCGCAAGCTGTTGAAGCTAAATCATGTATAACACAAGTATTTGAAGCAGCACCATTTGTTTCGCATGAATATTAAGCTAAACCATGTGTTTCGCATTGATTTGCAGCTAAGCCTTCTACTTCGCATTGACTTGAAACTAAGTGATGTGTTTCCTTTAGATTTGATGCTAACGCGTTTGCTTCGCATGCTCTTGAAGCTAATTAATGTATATCACAAGTATTTGAACGTAAACCATTTGTTTCGCATGGATTCGAAGAAAAAACATCTACTTCGCATTCATTTGAAGCTAAATCATGTGTGTCGCATGGATTTGAAGCTAACTCGTTTGTTTCGCCTGCATTTGAAGCTTAATCATGTATATCACAAGTATTTGAAGCTAAGACATTTGTTTCTCATGGATCTGAAGCTAAGGCTTCTACTTTGCATTGATTTGAAGCTATATTATGTGTTTCGTTTGATTTGAACCTAACTCGTTTGTTTCGCATGCCGGTGAAGCTAAATAATGTATAAAACAAGTATTTGAAGCTAAATCCTTCTACTTGGCATGGATTTGAATCTAAATCATGTATTTTGCATGGATTTGTAGCTAACTCGTTTGTTTCGCATGAAGTTGAAGCTAAATCATGTATATCACAAGTATTTGAAGCTAAACCAATTGTTTCGCATTGATTTGAAACTAAGCCTTCTACTTCGCATTGATGTGAAGCTAAGTCATGTGTTTCTCATGGATTTGAAACTATCTCGTTTGTTTCGCCTGCATTTGAAGCTATATCATTTATATCGCAAGTATTTGAAGCTAAACCATCTGTTCCTAATGTATTTGAAGCTAAGCCTTCCACTTCGCATTTTTTGAAGCTAAATCATGTAATTCGCATGGATTTGAATCAAACTCGATTGTTTCGTGTGCATTTGATGCTATATCATATATATCGCAATTATCTCAAGACTAACCATTTGTTTCGCATGGATTTGAAGATAAGTCTTTTACTTCGCTTTGATTTGAAGCTAAACCATTTGTTTCGCATGGATTTGAAGCTAAACCATCTACTTCGCATTTATTTGAACTAAATCATGTATTTCGCATGGATTTGAATCTAACTCGATTGTTTCGCGTGCATTTGATGCTATATCACATATATCGCAATTCCAGAGATAAATCATTTGTTTCTGATGTATTTGAAGCTAAGCCTTCTACTTCGCATTGATTTGAAGCTAAATCATGTGTTTCGCTTGGATTTGAAGCTAACTCGTTTGTTTCAACTGCATTTTAAGCTAACCCACATATATCGCAGGTATTTGAACATAAACCATTTGTTTCTCATGGATTCGGAGATCGGCCTTCTTCATCGCATTCATTTGAAGCTAAATCATGTGTTTCGCATGGATTTGATGCTAACTCGTTTGTTTCGCATGCAGTTGATGCTACATCATGTTTATCACAAGTATTTGATGCGAAACCATTTGTTTCGCATGGATTCGAAGAAAAAACATCTACTTCGCATTCATTTGAAGCTAAATCATGTGTTTCGCATGGATTTGAAGCTAACTAGTTTGTTTCGCCTGCATTTGAAGCTTAATCATGTATATCACAAGTATTTGAAGCTAAGGCATTTTTTTTGTCATGGATTTGAAGATAAACGTTCTATTTCGCATTGATTTGCAGCTAACTCGATCGTTTCGCATGCACTTGAAGCTATATCACTTATATTCCCATATCTGAAGATATATCATTTGTTTTTCATGTATTTGAAGCTAAGCCTTCCACTTCGCATTGATTTGTAGCTAAATTATTCGTTTCGCATGGACATTCTACTTCGGATGGATTTGAAGCTATATCATGTATTTCGCTTGGATTTGAAGCTAACTCGTTTGCTTGGCATGCAGTTGAAGCTAAATCATCTATATCACAAGTATTAGAAGCTAAACTATTTGTTTCGCATTTATTTGGAGCTAAGCCTTCTACTTCGCATTGACTTGAAATTAAATGACGTGTTCGCTTTGGATTTGAAGCTAACTCGTTTGTTTCGCAAGCTGTTGAAGCTAAATCATGTATAACACAAGTATTTGAAGCAGCAACATTTGTTTCGCATGAATATTAAGCTAAACCATGTGTTTCGCATTGATTTGCAGCTAAGCCTTCTACTTCGCATTGAATTGAAACTAAGTGATGTGTTTCCTTTAGATTTGATGCTAACGCGTTTGCTTCGCATGCTCTTGAAGCTAATTAATGTATATCACAAGTATTTGAACGTAAACCATTTGTTTCGCATGGATTCGAAGAAAAAACATCTACTTCGCATTCATTTGAAGCTAAATCATGTGTTTCGCTTGGATTTGAAGCTAACTCGTTTGTTCGGCATTCAGTTGAATCTGATTCATGTATATCACAAGTATTTGAAGCTAAACCAATAGTGTCGCATGGATTTGAAGCTAAGCATTCTACTTCGCATTGATTTAAAGCTAAATTATGTGTTCCGTTTGGATTTGAAGCTAACTCGTTTGTTTCGGATGGAGTTGAATCTAAATTATGTAAATCACAAGTATTTGAATCTAAACCATTTCATTCCCATGGATTTGTAGCTAAGACTTCTACTTCGCATTGATTTGAAGATAAATCATGTGTATGCGCATGGATTTTGAAGCTAACTCGTTTGTTCGGCATTCAGTTGAATCTGATTCTTGTATATCACAAGTATTTGAAGCTAAACCAATAGTGTCGCAAGGATTTGAAGCTAAACCTTCTTCATCGCATTGATTTGCAGCGAAATCATGTGTTTCGCATGGATTTGAAGCTAACTCGTTCGTTGCGCATGCAGTTCAATCTAAATAGCGTATATCACAAGTATTTGAAGCTAAACCATTAGATTCGCATTGATTTCAAGCTAAGCCTTCTACTTCGCATTAATTGGAAGTTAAATCACGTGTTTTGCATGGATTTGAAGCTAAACCTTCTACATCGCATTGATTTGAAGATAAATCGTGTGTTTCGCATAGATTTGAAGCTAACTCGTTAGTTTTGCATGCAGTTGTAGCTAAATAATTTATATCACAAGTATTTGTAGCTAAACCATTTGTTTCGCATAGATTTGAAGCTACCTCGTTTGTTCCCCCTTCTTTTGAAGCTATATCACTTATATTGCATGGATTTGAAGCTGAACCTACTACATCGCATTGATTTGAAGCAAAATCTTGTGTATCGCATGGATTTGAAGCAAACCATCTACATCGCATTGATTTGCAGCTGAATCATGTGTTTCGCATGGATTTGAAGCTAACTCGTTCGATTCGCCTGTATTTGGAGCTAGATCTCTTATATCGCAAGTATTTGAAGCTAAATCATGTGTTTCGCATGATTTGAAGCTAAACCTTCTACATCGCATTGATTTGCAGCTGTATCATGTGTTTCGCATGGATTTGAAGCTAAACCTTCTACATCGCATTGATTTGAAGCTATGTCATGTGTCTCTCATGGATTTGAAGCTAACTCGTCCGTTTCGCCTCCATTTGAAACTATGTCACTTATATCGCAAGTATTTGAAGCTAAATCATATGTGCCGCATGGATTTGAAGCTGAACCTACTACATCGCATTGATTTGAAGCTAAATCTTGTGTATCGCATGGATTTGAAGCTAAGCCTTCTACTTCGCATTAGTAGGAAGTTAAATCTTGTGTTTCGCATGGATTTGAAGCTAAGCAATGTATATCACAATTATTTGTAGCTAAACCATTTGTTTCGCATGGATTTGAAGCTACGCCTTCTACTTCGCATTGATTTGAAGCTAAATCATTTGTTTCGCAAGGAATTGAATCTACCTCGTTTGTTCCTCCTGGTTTTGAAGCTATATCACTTATATCGCATGGATTTGATGCTGAACCTACTACATCACATTGATTTGAAGCTAAATCTTGTGTGTCGCATGGATTTGAAGCAAACCATCTACATCGCATTGATTTGAGTCTTAATCATGTGTATCGCATGGATTTGAAGCTAAACCTTCTACATCGCATTGATTTGAAGCTAAGTCATGTGTCTCTCATGGATTTGAAGCCAACTCGTCCGTTTCGCCTCCATTTGAAACTATGTCACTTATATCGCAAGTATTTGAAGCTAAATCATATGTGCCGCATGGATTTGAAGCTGAACCTACTACATCGCATTGTTTTGAAGCTAAATCTTGTGTATCGCATGGATTTGAAACTAAAACCTTCTACATCGCATTGATTTGAAGCTAAATTATTTGTTTCGCATGGATTTGAATCTAAGCCTTGTCCTTCGAATTGATTTGCAGCTAAATCATGTGTTTCGCTTGGATTTGAAGCTAACTCGTTCGTTGCGCATGCTGTTCAATCTAAATAACGTATATCACAAGTATTTGAAGCTAAACCATTTGATTCGCATGGATTTCAAGCTAAGCCTTCTACTTAGCATTAATTGGAAGTTAAATGACGTGTTTTGCATGGATTTGAAGCTAAACCTTCTACATCGCATTGATTTGAAGATAAATCTTGTATTTCGCATAGATTTGAAGCTAACTCGTTAGTTTTGCATGCAGTTGTAGCTAAATAATTTATATCACAAGTATTTGTAGCTAAACCATTTGTTTCGCATGGATTTGAAGCTACCTCGTTTGTTTCCCCTACTTTTGAAGCTATATCACTTATATCGCATGGATTTGAAGCTGAACATACTACATCGCATTGATTTGAAACTAAATCTTGTGTGTCGCATGAATTTGAAGCAAACCATCTACATCGCATTGATTTGAGGCTTAATCATGTGTATCGCATGGATTTGAAGCTAAGCATTCTACATCACATTGATTTGAAGCTAAATCATGTGTATCGCTTGGATTTTGAAGCTAACTCGTTTGATTTGTCTACATTTGAAGCTATATCACTTATACCCCAAGTGTTTGAAGCTAAATCATATGTTTCGCGAGGATTTGAAGCTAAACCTTCTACATCGCATTGATTTGAAGCTAAGTCATGTGTCTCGCATGGATTTGAAGCTAACTCGTTCATTTCGTCTCCATTTGAAACTATGTCACTTATATCGCAAGTATTTGAAGCAAAATCATATGTGCCGCATGGATTTGAAGCTGAACCTACTACATCGCATTGATTTGAAGCTAAATCTTGTGTATCGCATGGATTTGATGCTAAACCTTCTACATCGCATTGATTTGCAGCTGAATCATGTGTTTCGCATCGATTTGAAGCTGAACCTTCTACATTGCATTGATTTGCAGCTGAATCATGTGTTTCGCATGGATTTGAAGCTAACTCGTTCGTTTCGCCTGCAGTTGAATCTACATCAATAATATCGCTAATATTTGAAGCTAAATCATGTGTATCGCGTGGATTTTGAAGCTAACTCGTTTGATTAGTCTTCATTTGAAGCTATATCACTTACACCCCAAGTGTTTGAAGCTATATCATTTGTTTCGCATGGATTTGAAGCTAAACCTTCTTCATCGCATTGATTTGCAGCTAAATCATGTGTTTCGCATGGATTTGAAGCTAACTCGTTCGTTGCGCATGCAGTGCAATCTAAATAACGTATATCACAAGTATTTGAAGCTAAAACATTTGATTCGCATGGATTTGAAGCTAAGCCTTCTACTTCGCATTAATTGGAAGTTAAATCACGTGTTTTGCATGGTTTTGAAGCAAAACATTCTACATCGCATTGATTTGAAGCTAAATCATGTGTTTCGCATGCAGTTGAAGCTAAATCATGTCTTTCACAAGTATTTGAAGATGAACCATTTGAATCGCATTGATTTGAAACCGAGCCTTCTACTTCGCACTGATTTGCAGCTAAATAATGTGTTTCGCATGGATTTGAAGCTAACTCGTTCGTTTCGCCTGCAGTTGAATCTACATTACTTATATCGCTAGTATTTGAAGCAAAATCATGTGTATCGCGAGGATTTTGTAGCTAACTCGTTTGATTAGTCTTCATTTGAAGCTATATCACTTACACCCCAAGTGATTGAAGCTAAATCATATATTTCGCGTGAATTTGAAGCTAAACCTTCTACATCGTATTGATTTGAAGCTAAATCATGTGTCTCCATGAATTTGAAGCTAAGCCTTCTACATCACATTGATTTCCAGCTAAATCATTTGTTTCGCATGGAATTGAAGCTACCTCGCTTGTTCCTACAGCTTTTGAAGCTATATCACTTATATCGCAATTATTTGAATCTTAATTATATATGCCGCATGGCTTTGAAGCTGAACCTACTACATCGCATTAATTTGAAGCTAAATATTTTGTATCGCTTGGATTTGAAGCTAAACCTTCTACATCGCATTGATTTGAAGACAAATCGTGTGTTTCGCATGGATTTGAAGCTAAGCCATCTACTTCGCTTTCATTTGAAGCTAAATCACTTGTTTCGCATGGATTTGAATCTAAGCCTTGTCCTTCGAATTGATTTGAAGCTAAATCATGTGTTTCGTATGGATTTGAAGCTAAACCTTCTACATCGCATTGATTTGAAGCTAAATCATGTGTCTCGCATGGAATTGAAGCTACCTCGTTTGTTCCTACAGTATTTGAAGCTATATCACTTATATCGCAAGTATTTGATTTAAATCAATTGTTTCGAATGGATTAGAAGATAATTCTCCTACATCGTATTGATTTGAAGGCAAATCATGTGTTTCGCATGGATTTGAAGCTACCCCTTCTACTTCGCATTGATTTGAAGCTAAATCATGTGTTTCGCTTGGACTTGAAGCTAACTCGTTTGTTTCGCACGCAGTTGAAGCTAAATCATGTATATCACAAGTAATTGGAGGAAACCATTTGTTTCGCATGGATTTGAAGCTAACCCTTCTACTTGGCATTGAAATGAAGCTAAATCATGTGTTTTGCATGGATTTGAGGCTAATCCTTCTACTAAGAATTGACTTGAAAATAAATCATTTGCTTCGCATGGATTTGAAGAAAATCGTGTGCTTCGTCTGCATTTGAAGCTATATCACTCATATCGAGAGTATTTGATGCTCAATCATTTGTTTCGCTCAGATTTGAAGCTAAACCTTCTACATCGCATTGATTTGAACCTAAATCATGTGTTTCGCACGGATGTGAAGCTAACTCGATTGTTTTTTCTGCATTTGAAGCTGTTTCATTTATATCGCAAGTATTTGAAGCTAACTCGTTTGTTTCGCATGCATTTGAAGCTGTATCCCTTACATTCGCAAGTATTTGACGCTAAATCATTCGTTTCGCATGGATTTGAAGGTAAGCCTTCTACTTCGCATTGATTTGAAGCTAAATCATGTGTATCGCATGGATTTTGCAACTAACTCGTTTGATTCGTCTGCATTTGGAGCTATATCAGTTATATCGCAAGTATCTGATGCTAAATCGTTTGTTTTGCATGGATTTGCAGCTAAACCTTCTATGTCGCATTGATTTGCAGCTAAACCATGTGTATCGCATGGAGTTGATGCTAACTCGTTCGTTTCGCCTGCATATGAAGCTATATCATTTATATCGCAAGTATTTGAAACTAATTCATTTGTGTCGCATGGATTTGAAGCTAATCCATCTACATCGCATTGATTTGAAGCTAAATCAAGTGTTTCGCTTGGATTTGAAGCTAACTCGTTTGTTTCGCCTTCCGTTGAAGCTAAATTATGTGTATCATAAGTATCTGAAGCTAACCAATTTGTTTCGCATGTATTTGATGCTAAACCACGTGTTCCCCACTAATTTGAACCTAAATCATGTGTTACGCATGTATTTGAAGCATAATCATGTGTTTTGCGTGGATTTGATGCTAACTCATTTGTTTCGCCTGCATATGAAGCTATTTCATTTATAAGGCAAGTATTTGAAGCTAAATCATTCGTTTCGCATGGATTTGAAGCCAAGCCTTCTACTGCGCTTGGATTTGAAGCTAACTCGTTTGTTTCGCATGCAGTTGAAGCTAAGTCATGTATATCACAAGTATTTGATGCTGAACCATTTGTTGCGCATGGATTTGAAGCTAAGCCCTCTACTTCGCATTGATTTGAAGCTAAATCATGTGTTTCTCATGGATTTGAAGCTAACTCGTTTGTTTCGCCTGCATTGAAGCTATATCACATATATCGCAAGTATTTCATTCCAAAATCATTTGCTTCGCACTGATTTGAATCTAAGCCTTATACTTCGAATTGATTTGTCGCTAAATTATGTGTTTCGCTTGGATTTGAAGTTAAGCCTTCTAGTTTGCATTGATTTAAAGCATAATCATGTCTTTCGCATGGATTTGAAGCTCTACTCGTTTGTTTCGCATGCAGTTGATTCTAAATCATGTTTATCACAAGTATCTAAAGCTAACGCATTTGTTTCGCAAGAATACGAAGATATAACATGTGTGTCGCGTTCATTTGAAGCTAAATCATGTGTTTCGCATGGATTTAAAGCTAACTCGTTTGTTTCGCATGCAGCTAATGCTATATCACCTATATCCGAAGTGTTTGAAGTTCAATCGTTTGTTCCGCACGGATTTGAAGCTAATCCTTCTACTTCGCATTGATTTGAAGCTACATCATGTGTATCGCATGGATTTTGAAGCTTTTATTCGTGTGCATTTGAAGCTATACCACTTATATCCCAAGTGTTTGAAGCTATGTCATTTGTTTCGCGTGGATTTGAAGCTAAGCCTTCTACATCGCATTGATTTGCAGCTATATCATGTGTTTCGCGTGGATTTGAAGCTAACTCGTTTGTTTCGTCTGCATTTGAAGCTATATCACTCATATCGCAAGTATCTGAAGCTAAATTATTTGTGTCGCATTGTTTTTTAAGCTAAACCTTCTACATATCATTGATTTGAAACTTAATCGTGTGTTTTGCATGAATTTGAAGCTAACTCATTTGTTTCCTCTGCATTTGATGCTATATCACTTATAACGCAAGCATCTGAAGCTAAATCATTTGTTTCCCATGGATTAGAAGCTAAACCTTCTACATCGCTTGGATTTAAAGCTAAATCATGTGTTTCGCTTGGATTTGAAGCTAACTCGTTTGTTTCCCCTGCAATTGAAGTTATATCACTTATATAACAAGTATCTGATGCTAAGTCATTTGTTTCGCATGGATTTGAAGCTAATCCTTCTACTTTGCATTGATTTGAAGCTAAATCATGTGTACCGCATGGATTTGAAGCTAAATCTTCAACATTGCATTGACTTGAAGCTAAATCATGTGTTTCGTGTTGATTCGAAGCTAACTCGTTTGTTTCGCTGCATTTGAAGCTATAAAAACTCATATCGCAAGTATCTCAAGCTAAATCATTTGTGTCGCATTGTTTTTTAAGCAGAACGTTCTACGTCGCATTGATTTGCATCTAAATCATGTGTGTCGCATGGATTTGTAACTAACTCGTTCGTTTCGCCTGCATATGAAGCTATATCATTTATATCGCAATTATTTGAAGCTAAATCTTTCGTTTCGCATGGATTTGAAAATAAGCCTTCTACTTCGTATTGATTTGAAGACAAATCATGTGTTTCGCACGGATTTGGAGCTAACCCTTCTACTTCGCATTGATTTGAAGCTATATCATGTGTTTCGCTTGGGTTTGAAGCTAACTCGTTTGTTTCGCTCGCAGTTGAAGCTAAATCATGTATATCACAAGTAATTGAAGGTAAACCATTTGTTTCGCATGGATTTGAAGCTAACCCTTCTACTTGGCATTGAAATGAAGCTAAATCATGTGTTTTGCATGGATTTGAAGCTACTCCTTCTACTAAGAATTGACTTGAAAATAAATCATTTGCTTCGCATGGATTTGAAGAAAATCGTGTGCTTCGTCTGCTTTTGAAGCTATATCACTCATATCGAGAGTATTTGAAGCTGAGTCATTTGTTTCGCTCAGATTTGAAGCTAAACCTTCTACATCGCATTGATTTGAAGCTAAATCATGGGTTTCGCACGGATGTGAATCTAACTCGTTTGTTTTGTCTGCATTTGAAGCTGTTTCATTTATATCGCAAGTATTTGAAGCTAACTCGTTTGTTTCGCATGCATTTGAAGCTGTATCCCTTATATTCGCAAGTATTTGAAGCTAAATCATTCGTTTCGCATGGATTTGAAGCTAAGCCCTCTACTTCGCACTGATTTGAAGCTAAATCATGTGTTTCGCATGGATTTGAAGCTAACTCGTTTGTTTCGTCTGTATTTGAAGCTATATCACTTATATCGCGAGTATTTGCTGTTAAATCAGTTGTGTCGCATGGATTTGAAGCTAACTCATTTGTTTCGCCTGCATTTAAAGCTACTTCATTTATATCGCAACTATTTGAAGCTAAATGATTTGTTTCGCATGGATTTGATGCTATGCCTACTACATCGCATTGATTTGCTGCTAAATCATGAGTTTTGAATGGATTTGAAGCTAACTAGTTCGTGTCGCCTGCAGTTGATTCTACATCACTTATATCGCAAGTATTTGAAGCTAAATCATGTGTATCGCGTGGATTTTGAATCTAACTCGTTTGATTAGTCTACATTTGAAGCTATATCACTTATACCCCAAGTGTTTGAAGCTAAATCATATGTTTCGCGTGGATATGAAGCTAAACCTTCTACATCGCATTGATTTGAAGCTAAACCTGCTGCATCTTATTGATTTGAAGCTAAATCATGTGTTTCGCATGGATTTGAAGCTAACCCGCTTGTTTCGTCAGCATTTGAAGCTAAATCTTCTACATCGCATTGATTTGAAGCTAAATTATGTGTTTCGCTTGGATTTGAAGCTAAATCTTCTACATCGCATTGATTTGAAGCTAAATCATGTGTTTCGCTTGGATTTGAAGCTAACTCGTTCGTTGCGCATGCAGTTAAATCTAAATAACGTATATCACAAGTATTTGTACCTAAACCATATGCTTCGAATGTATTTGAAGCTAAACCTTCTACATCGCATGGATTTGAAGCTAAACCTTCTACATCGCATTGATTTGAAGCTAAATCTAGTGTATCTAATGGATTTGAAGCTAAACCTTCTACATCGCATTGATTTGCAGCTAAATCATGTGTTTCGCATGGATTTGAAGCTAACTCGTTCGTATCGCCTCCATTTGAAACTTTATCACTTATATCCCAAGTATTTGAATCTAAATCATATGTGCCGCATGGATTTGAAGCTGAACCTTCTACATCGCATTGATTTGTACCTAAACCTTCTACATTGTATTGATTTGAAGCTAAACCTTCTACCTCTTATTGATTTGAAGTTAAACCTTCTACATCGCATTGATTTGAAGATAAATCGTGTGTTTCGAATGGAATTGAAGCTAACTCGTTCGTTTCGCCTCCATTTGAAACTATATCACTTATATCGCAAGTATTTGAAGCTAAATCATATGTGCCGCATGGATTTGAAGCTGAACCTACTATATCGCATTGATTTGAAGCTAAATCTTTTGTATCGCATGGATTTGAAGCTAAGCGTTGTCCTTCGAATTGATTTGAAGCTAAATCATGTGTTTCGTATGGATTTGAAGCTAAACCTTCTACATTGCATTGATTTGAAGCTAAATCATGTGTTTCGCATGCAGTTGAAGCTAAATCATGTCTTTCACAAGTATTTGAAGCTAAATCATGTCTTTCACAAGCATTTGAAGATGAACCATTTGAATCGCATGGATTTGAACCCGAGCCTTCTACTTCGCACTGATTTGCAGATAAATAATGTGTTTCGCATGGATTTGGAGCTATCTCGTTTGTTTCGCATGCAATTGAATCTATATCACTTATATCGCAATTATTTGAAGCTAAATCATTTGTTCCGCATGGATTTGAAGCTAAGCCTTCCACTTCGCATTGATTTGAAGCTGAATCATGTGTTTCGCTTGGATTTTAAGCTAACACGTACGTTTCACATGCAGTTGAAGCAAAATCCTGTACATCACAAGTATTTGGAGCTGAACCATTCGTTTCGCATGAATATTAAGCTAAACCATGTGCTTCGCATGCAGTTGAATCTAAATCATGTACTTCACAAGTATTTGAAGCCGAACCATTAAATTCGCATGGATTTGAAGCTGAGTATTCTACTTCGCACTGATTTGAAGCTGAATCATGTGTCTCGCTTGGATTTGAAACTAAGCCTTCTACTTCGAATTGATTTGAAGCTAAATCATGTATTTCGCATGGATCTGAAGCTAACTCTTTTTCTTGGCCTGCATTTGAAGCTATATCACTTATATTCACAAGTATTTGAAGCTAAATAATTCGTTTCGCATGCTCTTGAAGCTAAATAATGTATATCACTAGTATTTGAAACTGATCCATTTGTTTGAAATGAATATTAAGATAAACCATGTGTTTCGAATGAATATTATGCTAAACCATGTGTTTCTCATGAATTTGAAACTAACTCATGTGTTTCGCACGGATTTGAAGCTCACTCATTTGTTTCGCCTGCATTCGAAGCTACATCATTTATATCGCAAGCATTTGAAGCTAATTCATTTTTGTCGCATGTATTTGAACCTAAATCTTCTACTTCGCATGGATTTGATGCTAAATAATGTGTTTCGCATGGATTTGATGCTAACTCGATTGTTTCGCATGGATTTGAAGCTAAACCTCCCACTTCGCATTGATTTAAATCTAACTCGTTTGTCTCGCATGCAGTTGATCTAAATCATGTGTTTCGCATGGATTTGAAGCTAACTCGTTTGTTTCGCCTGCATTCGAAGCTATATCACATATATGCACAGCTATTTGAAGCTCAATCATTCGTTTCGCATGGATTTGAAGCTAATCCTTCTACCTCGCATTGATTTGAAGCTAAATCGTGTGTTTTGCTTGGATTTGAAACTATCTCGTTTGTTTCGCATGCATTTGCAGTTATATCACTTATGTCCGCAAGTATTTGAAACTAAATCATTCGTTTCGCATGGATTTGAAGCTAAGCCACCAACTTCGCATTGATTTGAAGCTAAATCATGTGTTTCGTTTGGATTGAGTTGAAGCTAAATTATGTATATCACCAGTATTTGAATCTAAGCCATATCTTTCGCGTGCATTTGAAGCTATTTCATTTATATATTGCAATTATCTGAAGATAAATCAATTGTTTCTCATGTATTTGAAACTAAGCCTTCTACTTCGCATTGATTTAAAGCTAAATCATGTGATTCGCATGGATTTGAAGCTAACTCGTTTGTTACGAGTGCTGTTGATGCTAAATCATGTATATCACAAGTATTTGGAGCTAAACCATTTGTTTCGCATGAATTTGAGGCTTAGGCTTTTACTTCTCATTGACTTGAATCTAAATCATGTGTTTCGCATTGATTTGCAGCTAAATCATGTGTTTTGCATGGATTTGAAGCTAAGCCTTCTACTTCGCATTCATTTGAAGCTAAATCATTTTTTTCGCATGAATTTGAATCTAAGCCTTGTCCTTCGAATTGATTTGAATCTAAATCATGTGTTTCGTATGGATTTGAAGCTAAACCTTCTACATCGCATTGATTTGAAGCTAAACCTTCTATATTCTATTGATTTGAAGCTAAACCTTCTTCATCGCGTTGATTTGCAGCTAAATCATGTGTTTCGCATGGATTTGAAGCTAACTCGTTCGTTGCACATGCAGTTCAATCTAAATAACGTATATCACAAGTATTTGAAGCTAAACCATTTGATTCGCATGGATTTGAAGCTAAGCCTTCTACTTCGCATTAATTGGAAGTTAAATCACGTGTTTTGCATGGATTTGAAGCTAAACCTTCTACATCGCATTGATTTGAAGCTAAATCATGTGTTTCGCATAAAGTTGAAGCTAAATCATGTCTTTAACAAATATTTGAAGATGAACCATTTGAATCGCATTGATTTGAACCCGAGCCTTCTACTTCGCACTGATTTGCAGCTAAATAATGTGTTTCGCATGGATTTTAAGCTAAACCTTCTACATCCCATGGATTTGAAGCTAAATCATGTGTTTGGCATGGATTCCCAGCTAAAGCTTCTGCATCGCAATGATTTGCAGCTGACTCATGTGTTTCGCATTGATTTGAAGCTAACTCGTTCGTTTCGCCTGTATTTGAAGCTAGATCACTTATATCGCAAGTATTTGAAGCTAAATCATGTGTATCGCGTGGATTTTGAAGCTAAACCTTCTACATCACATTGATTTGCAGCTAAATCATGTGTTTCGCATGGATTTGAAGCTAACTCGTTCGTTGCGCATGCAGTTCAATCTAAATAACGTATATCACAAGTATTTGAAGCTAAACCATTTGATTCGCGTGGATTTGAAGCTAAGCCTTCTACTTCGCATTAATTGGAAGTTAAATCACGTGTTTTGCATGGATTTGAAGCTAATCCTTCTACATCGCATTGATTTGAAGCTAAATCATGTGTTTCGCATGCAGTTGAAACTAAATCATGTCTTTAACAAGTATTTGAAGATGAACCATTTGAATCGCATTGATTTGAACCCGAGCCTTCTACTTCGCACTGATTTGCCGCTAAATAATGTGTTTCGCATGGATTTGAAGCTAAACCTTCTACATCGCATTGATTTGCAGCTAAATAATGTGTTTCGCATGGATTTGAAGCTAAACCTTCTACATCCCATGGATTTGAAGCTAAATCATATGTTTGGCATGGATTTCCAGCTAAAGCTTCTGCATCGCATTGATTTGCAGCTGAATCATGTGTTTCGCTTGGATTTGAAGCTAACTCGTTCGTTTCGCCTGTATTTGAAGCTAGATCACTTATATCGCAAGTATTTGAAGCTAAATCATGTGTATCGCGTGGATTTTGAAGCTAAACCTTATACATCACATTGATTTGCAGCTAAATCATGTGTTTCGCATGGACTTGAAGCTAACTCGTTCGTTGCGCATGCAGTTCAATCTAAATAACGTATATCACAAGTATTTGAAGCTAAACCATTTGATTCGCATGGATTTGAAGCTAAGCCTTCTACTTCGCATTAATTGGAAGTTAAATCACGTGTTTTGCATGGATTTGAAGCTAAACCTTCTACATCGCCTTGATTTGAAGCTAAATCATGTGTTTCGCATGCAGTTGAAGCTAAATCATGTCTTTAACAAGTATTTGAAGATGAACCATTTGAATCGCATTGATTTGAACCCGAGCCTTCTACTTCGCACTGATTTGCAGCTAAATAATGTGTTTCGCATGGATTGGAAGCTAAACCTTCTACATCGCATTGATTTGCAGCTAAATAATGTGTTTCGCATGGATTTGAAGCTAAACCTTCTACATCCCATGGATTTGAAGCTAAATCATGTGTTTGGCATGGATTTCCAGCTAAAGCTTCTGCATCGCATTGATTTGCAGCTGAATCATGTGTTTCGCATGGATTTGAAGCTAACTCGATCGTTTCGCCTGTATTTGAAGCTAGATCACTTATATCGCAAGTATTTGAAGCTAAATCATGTGTATCGCGTGGATTTTGAAGCTAAACCTTCTACATCACATTGATTTGCAGCTAAATCATGTGTTTCGCATGGATTTGAAGCTAACTCGTTCGTTTCGCCTGCAGTTGAATTTACATCACTTGTATCGGAAGTATTTGAAGCTAAATCATGTGTATCGCGTGGAATTGAAGCCACCTCGTTTGTTCCTCCAGCTTTTGAAGCTATATCACTTATATCGCAAGTATTTGAAGCTAAATCATATGTGACGCATGGATTTGAAGCTAAACCTTCTACATCGCATTGATTTGTAGCTAAACCTTCTACATTCTATTGATTTGAAGCTACGCCTTCTACTTCGCATTGATTTGAAGCTAAATCATTTGTTTCGCATGGAATTGAAGCTACCTCGTTTGTTCCTCCAGCATTTGAAGCTATTTCACTTATATCGCATGGATTTGAAGCTGAACCTACTATATCGCATTGATTTGAAGCTAAATCTTGTGTATCGCATGGATTTGAAGAAAACTATCTACATCGCATTGATTTGAAGCTTAATCATTTGTTTCGCATGGATTTGATGCTAACTCGTTTGTTTCGTATGCAGTTGTAGCTAAATAATGTATATCACAAGTATTTGTAGCTAAACAATTTGTTTCCCATGAATTTGAAGCTAAGCCTTCTACTTCGCATTGATTTGAAGCTAAATCATTTGTTTCGCATGGATTTGAAGCTAACTCGTTTGTTTTTCCAGCATTTGAAGCTAAATCATGTATATCACAAGTATTTGAAGCTAAACCATTTGTTTCGCATGGTTTCGAAGATAAGCCATCTACGTCGCATTGATTTGGAGCTAAGTCGTGTGATTCGTATGGATTTGAAGATAAGTCGTTTGCTTCGCCTGCATTTGAAGATAAATCATGTATATCACATGAATTTGAATCTAAACTATTTGATTCGCATGGATTTGAAGCTAAGCCCTCTTCTTCGCATTGATTTGAGACTAAATCATGTGTTTCGCTTAGACTTGAAGCTAACTCGTTTGTTTCGAATGCAGTTGAAGCTAAATCATGTATATCACAAGTATTTGAAGCTAAACCATTTGTTTCTCATGTATTGGAAGATAATCCTTCTACTTCGCATGGATTTGAAGCTAACTCGATAGTTTCGCATGCAGTTGAAGCTATACTACTTATATTCGCAAGTACTTTAAGCTAATCCATTTGTTTCGCTTGGATTTGAAGCTAAACCTTCCACTTCGCATTGATTTGAAACTAAATCATGTATTTCGTTTGGATTTGGAGCTAACTCGTTTGTTTCGCATGCAGTTGAAGCTAAATCATGTATATCACAACTATTTGAAGCTAAAGCATTTGTTTCGCTTGGATTCGAAGATAAGCCTTCCACTTCGCATTGATTTAAAGCTAAATCATGCGTTCCGCATGGATTTGAAGCTAACTCGTTTGTTTCGCATGGATTTGAAGCTAAACCATCTACTTCTCATTTATTTGAACTAAATCATGTATTTCGCATGGATTTGAATCTAACTCGATTGTTTCGCGTGCATTTGAAGCTATATCACATATATCGCAATTCCAGAGATAAATCATTTGGTTCTGATGTATTTGGAGCTAAGCCTTCTACTTCGCATTCATTTGAAGCTAAATCATGTGTTTCGCATGGATTACAAGATAACTCGTTTGTTTCGCATGGAGTTCAAGCTAAATCATGTATATCACAAGTATTTGATGCTAAACCATTTGTTTCTCATGGATCTGAAGCTAAGGCTTCTACTTTGCATTGATTTGAAGCTATATCATGTGTTTCGTTTGATTTGAACCTAACTCGTTTGTTTCGCATGCCGGTGAAGCTAAATAATGTATAAAACAAGTATTTGAAGCTAAATCCTTCTACTTCGCATGGATTTGAATCTAAATCATGTATTTTGCATGGATTTGTAGCTAACTCGTTTGTTTCGCATGAAGTTGAAGCTAAATCATGTATATCGCAAGTATTTGAAGCTAAACCATTTGTTTCGCATTGATTTGAAACTAAGCCTTCTACTTCGTATTGACGTGAAGCTAAGTCATGTGTTTCTCATGGATTTGAAACTATCTCGTTTGTTTCGCCTGCATTAGAAGCTAAATCATGTCTTTCGCATGGATTTGAAGCGAACTCGTTTGTGTCGCCTGCATTTGAATCTATATCACTTATATCGCAAGTATTTGAAGCTAAATCATTTGTTTCGCGCGGAATTGATGCCAGACCTTCTACATCGCATTGATTTTAAGATAGATCATGTGTTTCGCTTGGATTTGAAGCCAAATCATGTGTTTCGCATGGATTTGAAGGTAACTGGTTTGTTGCCCGTGCATTTGAAGCTATATCATTTATATCGCAAGTATTTGAAGCTAAATCATTTGTTTCGCGCGGAATTGATGCTAGACCTTCTACATCGCATTGATTTGATGATAGATCATGTGTTTCGCTTGGATTTGAAGCCAAATCATGTGTTTCGCATGGATTTGGAGATAACTGGTTTGTTGCCCATGCATTTGAAGCTATATCATTTATATCGCAAGTATCTGTAGCTAAATCATTTGTTTCTCATGGATTTGAAGTCAAACCATCTACATCGCATTGATTTGAAGCTAAATCAATCGTTTGGCTTGGATTTGAAGCTAACTCGTTTGTTCGGCATTCAGTTGAATCTGATTCATGTATATCACAAGTACTTGAAGCTAAACCAATAGTGTCGCATGGATTTGAAGCTAAGCATTCTACTTCGCATTGATTTGAAGCTAAATTATGTGTTCCGTTTGGATTTGAAGCTAACTCGTTTGTTTCGGATGGAGTTGAAGCTAAATTATGTAAATCACAAGTATTTGAAGCTAAACCATTTCATTCGCATGGATTTGTAGCTAAGACTTCTACTTCGCATTGATTTGAAGATAAATCATGTGTATTCGCATGGATTTTGAAGCTAACTCGTGTGTTCGGCATTCAGTTGAATCTGATTCATGTATATCACAAGTATTTGAAGCTAAACCAATAGTGTCGCATGGATTTGAAGCTATGCCTTCGTCTTCGCATTGATTTGAAGCTAAATTATGTGTTTCGCTTGGATTTGAAGCTAACTCGTTTGTTTCGGTTGGAGTTGAAGCTAAATCATGTAAATCACAAGTATTTGAAGACAAACCATTTGATTCGCATGGATTAGCAGCTAAGACTTCTACTTCGCATTGATTTGAAGATAAATCATGTGTATTCGCATGGATTTTGAAGCTAACTCGTTTGTTTCGCCTGCATTTGAAGCTAAATCATGTCTTTTGCATGGATTTGAAGCGAACTCGTTTGTTTCGGATGTAGTTGAAGCTATATCACTTATATCGCAAGTATTTGAATCTAAATCATTTGTTTCGCGCGGAATTGAAGCTAGACCTTCTACATCGCATTGATTTGAAGCTAGATCATGTGTTTCGCTTGGATTTGAAGCCAAATCATGTCTTTCGCATGGATTTGAAGATAACTCATTTGTTTCCCCTGCATTTGAAGCTATATCATTTATATCGCAAGTATCTGTAGCTAAATCATTTGTTTCTCATGGATTTGAAGCTAACTCGTTTGTTTCGCATGCAGTTGATGCTAAATCATGTATATCGCAAGTATCTGAACCTAAATCATTTGTTTCGCTCGAATTTGTATCTATTCCATGTGTTTCGCTTGAATTTTAAGCTAAATCATGTGCTTCGCATGGAATTGAAGCTAACTGGTTTGATTCGCCTTCATTTGAAGCTATATCACTTATATAGCAAGTATCTGATGCTAAATTATTTGTTTCGCATGGATTGGAAGCTAAACCTTCTTCATCGCATTGTTTTGCAGCTAAATCATGTGTTTCGCATGGATTTGAAGCTAAACCTTCTACATCGCATTGATTTGCAGCTAAATCATTTGATTCGCACGGATTTGAAGCTACCTCGTTTGCTTCGCCTGCATTTGGAGCTATTTCACATATATCGCATGTATCTCAAGCTAAATCATTGTTGTCGCATGCAGTTGAAGCTGAACCTTCTACATTACATCGATTTGAAGCTTAATCATGTGTTTTGCATGAATTTGATGATAACTCGATTGTGTCGTCTGCATTTGAAGCTGTTTCAATAATATCTCAAGAATTCGAAGCTAAATCAGTTGTGTCGCATGGATTTGAAGCTAAGACTTCTACTTCGCGTTGATATGAAGCTAAATCTTGTACTTCGCTTGAATTTGAAGCTAACTCGTTTGTGTTGACTGTATTTGAAGCTACTTCATTTATATCGCAAGTATTTGAAGCCGAACCATTTATTTTGCATGGATTTGAAGCTAATCCTTCTACTAGGAATTGATTTGAAACTAAATCAAATCTTGTGTTTCGCTTGGATTTGAAGCTAGCTCGTTTGTGTTGACTGTATTTGAAGCTACTTCATTTTTATCGCAAGTATTTGAAGCTGAACCATTTGTTTTGCATGGATTTGAAGCAAACCCGTTTGTTTCGACTTCATGTGCAGCTATATCACTAATATCGAGAGTATTTGAAGCTAAATCATTTGTTTCGCACGGATGTGAACCTAACTCGTTTGTTTTGTCTGCATTTGAAACTGTTTCAATTATATTGCAAGTATTTGAAGCTAGCTCGTTTGTTTCGCATGCATTTGAAGCTGTGTCCCTTACAATCGCAAGTATTTGTAGCTAAATCATTCGTTTCGCATGGATTTGAGCTAAACCCTCTACTTCGCATTGATTTGAAGCTAAATCATGTGTTTCGCTTGGATTTGAAGCTAACTCGTTTGTTTCGCCTGCATTTGAAGCTATATCACTTATGTTCGCAAGTATTTGAAGCTAAATCTTCTGTTCCGCATGATATTGAAGCTAAGCTCTCTACTTCGTATTGATTTGAAGCTAAATCATGTGTTTCGCATGGATTTGAAGCTAGCCCGTTTGTTTCGCCTGCATTGGAAGCTATATCACTTATATTCTCTAGTATTTGAAGCTAAATCTTTTGTTTCGCATGGATTTGAAGCTAAGCCTTCCACTAAGAATTTACTTGAAACTAAATCACTTGTTTCGCATGGATTTGAAGCCAATTCGTGTGTTTCGTCTGCATTTGGAGCTGTATCCCTTATATTCGCAAGTATTTGAAGCTCAATCACTTGTTTCGCATGGATTTGAAGCTAAGCCCACTACTTCGCATTGATTTGAAACTAAATCATGTGATTCGCATCGATTTGAAGTAATCTCCTTTGTTTCGCCTGCATATGAAGCTATATCACTTAAATCGCACGTATTTGATGTAGATCATTTGTTTCGCATGGATTCGAAGCTTATTCTTCTATATCGCATTGATTTGAAGATAAATCATGTTTTTCGCATGGATTTGAAGCTAACTCGTTTGTTTCGCCTGCATTTGAAGATACATCATTAATATCGGAAGTACTTGAATGTAAATCTTTTATTTCGCATGAATTTAATGCTGTGTTTCATCATTAATCATGAGTTTCGCATGGATTAGAAGCTAACTGGTTTGTTTCGCCTGCATTTGAAGCTATATCATTTATATCGCAAGTATTTGAAGCTAAATGATTTGTGTCGCATGGATTTGAAGCTACGCCTTTTACTTCGCATTGATTTGAAGCTGAATCATGTGTTTCGCTTGGATTTTAAGCTAACATGTTTGTTTCACATGCAGTTGAAGCTAAATCATGTATATCACAAGTATTTGGAGCTGAACCATTCGTTTCGCATGAATATTAAGCTAAACTATGTGTTTCGCATGCAGTTGAAGCTAAATCATGTATTTTACAAGTATTTGAAACCGAACCATTTGATTCGCATGGATTTGAAGCTGAGCCTTCTACTTCGCACTGATTTGAAGCTAAAACATTTGTCTCGCTGGATTTGAAGCTAAGCCTTCTACTTCGAATTGATTTCAAGCTAAATCATGTATTTCGCATGGATCTGAAGCTAACTCGTTTGTTTCGCCAGCATTTTAAGCAATATCACTTATATTCGCAAGTATTTGCAGCTAAATCATGTGTTTCGCATGGACTTGAAGCTAACTCGTTTGTTTCGCATGCAGATGAAGCTATATCACCTATATCCGATGTGTTTGAAGCTCAATCGTTTATTCCGCATGGATTTGAAGCTAATCCTTCTATTTCGCATTGATTTGAAGCTACATCATGTGCATCGCATGAATTTTGAAGCTAACTCGTTTGTTTCGCATGCAGCTGAAGCTATATCACCTATATCCGTAGTGTTTGAAGCTCAATCGTTTGTTCCGCATGGATTTGAAGCTAATCCTTCTACTTCGCATTGATTTGAAGCTACATCATGTGCATCGCATGGATTTTGAAGCTAACTCGTTTGATTCGTCTGCATTTGAAGCTATATCAATTATATCCCAAGTGTTTGAATTTAAATCGTTTGTATCGCGTGGATTTGAAGCTAAACCTTCTACATCGCATTGATTTGAAGCTTAATCATGTGTTTTGCATGGATTTGAAGCTAACTCGCGTTTGTTTCCCCTGCATTTGAAGCTATATCACTTATGTCGCAAGTATCTGACGCTAAATCATTTGTGTCGCATGGATTTGAAGCTAAAACTTCTACATCGCATTGATTTGAAGCTTAATCATGTGTTTTGCTTGGATTTGAAGGTAACTCGTTTGTTTCCCCTGCATTTGAAGCTATATCACTTATATCGCAAGTATCTGACGCTAAATCATTTGTGTCGCATGGAATTGAAGCTAAACCTTCTACATCGCATTGATTTGAAGCTAAACCTTCTACATCGCATTGATTTGAAGCTAAACCTTCTACATCGCATTGATTTGAAGCTAAACCTTCTACATCGCATTGATTTGAAGCTAAATTATGTGTTTCGCATGGATTTGAAGCTAAGCCTTCTACTTCGCATTGATTTGAAGCTAAATCATGTGTTTCGCGTGTATTTGAAGGTAACTCGTTTGTTTCGCATGCAATTGAAACTAAATCATGTCTTTCACAAGTATTTGAAGATGAACCATCTGAATCGCATGGATTTGACCCTGAGGATTCTACTTCGCACTGATTTGCACCTATATAATGTGTCTCGCATGGATTTGAAGCTAATTCGCGTGTTTGGCATGGATTTGAAGCTAAACCTTCTATATCGCATTGATTTGCAGCTGAATCATGTGTTTCGCATGGATTTGAAGCTAACTCGTTCGTTTCGCCTGCATTTGAAACTATTTCACATATATCGCAAGTATTTGAAGCTAAATCATGTGTTTCGCTTGGATTTGAAGCTATCTCGTTTGTTCCTCCAGCTGTTGAAGCTATATCACATATATAGCAAGTATTTGAAGCTAAATCATATGTGTCCCATGGATTTGAAGCTGAACCTTCTACATCGCATTGATTTGAAGCTAAATCTTGTGTATCGCATGGATTTGAAGCTAAACCTTCTACATCACATTGATTTGTAGCTAAATCATTCGTTTCGCATGGATTTGAGCTAAACCCTCTACTTCGCATTGATTTGAAGCTAAATCATGTGTTTCGCTTGGATTTGAAGCTAACTCGTTTGTTTCGCCTGCATTTGAAGCTATATCACTTATGTTCGCAAGTATTTGAAGCTAAATCTTCTGTTCCGCATGATATTGAAGCTAAGCTCTCTACTTCGTATTGATTTGAAGCTAAATCATGTGTTTCGCATGGATTTGAAGCTAGCCCGTTTGTTTCGCCTGCATTGGAAGCTATATCACTTATATTCTCTAGTATTTGAAGCTAAATCTTTTGTTTCGCATGGATTTGAAGCTAAGCCTTCCACTAAGAATTTACTTGAAACTAAATCACTTGTTTCGCATGGATTTGAAGCCAATTCGTGTGTTTCGTCTGCATTTGGAGCTGTATCCCTTATATTCGCAAGTATTTGAAGCTCAATCACTTGTTTCGCATGGATTTGAAGCTAAGCCCACTACTTCGCATTGATTTGAAACTAAATCATGTGATTCGCATCGATTTGAAGTAATCTCCTTTGTTTCGCCTGCATATGAAGCTATATCACTTAAATCGCACGTATTTGATGTAGATCATTTGTTTCGCATGGATTCGAAGCTTATTCTTCTATATCGCATTGATTTGAAGATAAATCATGTTTTTCGCATGGATTTGAAGCTAACTCGTTTGTTTCGCCTGCATTTGAAGATACATCATTAATATCGGAAGTACTTGAATGTAAATCTTTTATTTCGCATGAATTTAATGCTGTGTTTCATCATTAATCATGAGTTTCGCATGGATTAGAAGCTAACTGGTTTGTTTCGCCTGCATTTGAAGCTATATCATTTATATCGCAAGTATTTGAAGCTAAATGATTTGTGTCGCATGGATTTGAAGCTACGCCTTTTACTTCGCATTGATTTGAAGCTGAATCATGTGTTTCGCTTGGATTTTAAGCTAACATGTTTGTTTCACATGCAGTTGAAGCTAAATCATGTATATCACAAGTATTTGGAGCTGAACCATTCGTTTCGCATGAATATTAAGCTAAACTATGTGTTTCGCATGCAGTTGAAGCTAAATCATGTATTTTACAAGTATTTGAAACCGAACCATTTGATTCGCATGGATTTGAAGCTGAGCCTTCTACTTCGCACTGATTTGAAGCTAAAACATTTGTCTCGCTGGATTTGAAGCTAAGCCTTCTACTTCGAATTGATTTCAAGCTAAATCATGTATTTCGCATGGATCTGAAGCTAACTCGTTTGTTTCGCCAGCATTTTAAGCAATATCACTTATATTCGCAAGTATTTGCAGCTAAATCATGTGTTTCGCATGGACTTGAAGCTAACTCGTTTGTTTCGCATGCAGATGAAGCTATATCACCTATATCCGATGTGTTTGAAGCTCAATCGTTTATTCCGCATGGATTTGAAGCTAATCCTTCTATTTCGCATTGATTTGAAGCTACATCATGTGCATCGCATGAATTTTGAAGCTAACTCGTTTGTTTCGCATGCAGCTGAAGCTATATCACCTATATCCGTAGTGTTTGAAGCTCAATCGTTTGTTCCGCATGGATTTGAAGCTAATCCTTCTACTTCGCATTGATTTGAAGCTACATCATGTGCATCGCATGGATTTTGAAGCTAACTCGTTTGATTCGTCTGCATTTGAAGCTATATCAATTATATCCCAAGTGTTTGAATTTAAATCGTTTGTATCGCGTGGATTTGAAGCTAAACCTTCTACATCGCATTGATTTGAAGCTTAATCATGTGTTTTGCATGGATTTGAAGCTAACTCGCGTTTGTTTCCCCTGCATTTGAAGCTATATCACTTATGTCGCAAGTATCTGACGCTAAATCATTTGTGTCGCATGGATTTGAAGCTAAAACTTCTACATCGCATTGATTTGAAGCTTAATCATGTGTTTTGCTTGGATTTGAAGGTAACTCGTTTGTTTCCCCTGCATTTGAAGCTATATCACTTATATCGCAAGTATCTGACGCTAAATCATTTGTGTCGCATGGAATTGAAGCTAAACCTTCTACATCGCATTGATTTGAAGCTAAACCTTCTACATCGCATTGATTTGAAGCTAAACCTTCTACATCGCATTGATTTGAAGCTAAACCTTCTACATCGCATTGATTTGAAGCTAAATTATGTGTTTCGCATGGATTTGAAGCTAAGCCTTCTACTTCGCATTGATTTGAAGCTAAATCATGTGTTTCGCGTGTATTTGAAGGTAACTCGTTTGTTTCGCATGCAATTGAAACTAAATCATGTCTTTCACAAGTATTTGAAGATGAACCATCTGAATCGCATGGATTTGACCCTGAGGATTCTACTTCGCACTGATTTGCACCTATATAATGTGTCTCGCATGGATTTGAAGCTAATTCGCGTGTTTGGCATGGATTTGAAGCTAAACCTTCTATATCGCATTGATTTGCAGCTGAATCATGTGTTTCGCATGGATTTGAAGCTAACTCGTTCGTTTCGCCTGCATTTGAAACTATTTCACATATATCGCAAGTATTTGAAGCTAAATCATGTGTTTCGCTTGGATTTGAAGCTATCTCGTTTGTTCCTCCAGCTGTTGAAGCTATATCACATATATAGCAAGTATTTGAAGCTAAATCATATGTGTCCCATGGATTTGAAGCTGAACCTTCTACATCGCATTGATTTGAAGCTAAATCTTGTGTATCGCATGGATTTGAAGCTAAACCTTCTACATCACATTGATTTGCAGCTAAATCATGTGTTTCGCATGGATTTGAAGCTAACTCGTTCGTTTTTCCTGCAGTTGAATCCACTTCACTTATACCCCAAGTGTTTGAAGCTAAATCATTTGTTTCGCATGGATTTGAATCTAAGCCTTGTCCTTCGAATTGATTTGAAGCTAAATCATGTGTTTCGTATGGATTTGAAGCTAAACCTTCTACATCACATTGATTTGAAGCTAAATCATGTGTTTCGCTTGGATTTGAAGCTAACTCATTTGTTTCGCATGCGGTTGTAGCTAAATAATGTATATCACAAGTATTTGTAGCTAAACCATTTGTTCCGCACTGATTTGAAGCTAATCCTTCTACTTCGCATTGATTTGCAACTTAATCATGTGTTTTGCATGGATTTAAAGCTAACTCGTTTGTTTCGCATGCGGTTGTAGCTAAATAATGTATATCACAAGTATTTGTAGCTAAACCATTTGTTTCGCATGGATTTGAAGCTAAACCTTCTACTTCGCATATATTTGAAGCTAAATCATTTGTTTCGCATGGAATTGAAGCTACCTCGTTTGTTCCTCCAGCTTTTGAAGCTATATCACTTATATCACAAGTATTTGAAGCTAAATCATATCTGTCGCATGGATTTGAAGCTGAACCTTCCACATCGCATTGATTTGAAGCTAAATCTTCTGTATCGCATGGATTTGAAGCTAAACCTTCTACATCGCATTGATTGGAATCTAAATCATGTGTTTCGCATGGATTTGAAGCTAACTCGTTTGTTTCGCATGCGGTTGTAGCTAAATAATATATATCACAAGTATTTGTAGCTAAACCATTTGTTTCGCATGGATTTGAACCTAAGCCTTCTACTTCGCATTGATTTGAAGCTAAATCATTTGTTTCGCATGAAATTGAAGCTACCTCGTTTGTTCCTCCTGCTTTTGAAGCTATATCACTTATATCGCAAGTATTGGAAGCTAAATCATGTGTTTCGCTTGGATTTGAAGCTACCTCGTTTGTTCCTCCAGCTGTTGAAGCTATATCACATATATCGCAAGTATTTGAAGCTAAATCATATGTGTCCCATGGATTTGAAGCGAAACCTTCTACATCTTATTGATTTGAAGCTAAATCATGTGTTTCGCATGGATTTGAAGCTAACTCGTTCGTTGCGCATGCAGTTAAATCTAAATAACGTATATCACAAGTATTTGTATCTAAACCATTTCTTTTGAATTTATTTGAACCTAAGCCTTGTACTTCGAGTTGATTTGAAGCTAAATCATGTGTTTCGCATGGAATTTGAAGCTAAACCTTCTACATCGCATTGATTTGCAGCGAAACCATGTGTTTCGCATGGACTTGAAGCTAACTCGTTTGTTTCGCAAGCAGTTGTAGCTAAATAATGTATATCACAAGTATTTGTACTTAAACCATTTGTTTCGCATGGATTTGAAGCTAAACTTTCTAGATCGCATTGATTTGAATCTAAATCATGTGTTTCGCATGGATTTGAAGCTAACTCGTTTGTTTCGCATGCGGTTGTAGCTAAATAATGTTTACCACAAGTATTTGTAGCTAAACCATTTGTTTCGCATGGATTTGAAGCTAAGCCTTCTACTTCGAATTGATTTGAAGCTAAATCATTTGTTTTGCATGGAATTGAAGCTGCCTCGTTTGTTCCTCCTGCTTTTGAAGCTATATCACTTATATCGCAAGTATTTGAAGCTAAATCATATGTGTCGCATGGATTTGAAGCTGAACCTTCTAGATCGCATTGATTTGAAGCTAAATCTTGCGTATCGCATGGATTTGAAGCTAAGCCTTCTACTTCGCATTGATTTGAAGCTAAATCGTGTGTTTCGCATGGATTTGAATCTAACTCGTTCGATGCGCATGCAGTTAAGTCTAAATAACGTATATCACAAGTATTTGAAGCTAAACCATTTGTTTCGCATGGATTTGAAGCTAAACCTTCTACATCGTATTGATTTGCAGCTAAATCATGTGTTTCGCATGGATTTGAAACTAACTCGTTTGATTAGTCTGCATTTGAAGCTATATCACCTATATCCGAAGTGTTTGAAGTTCAATCGTTTGTTCCGCATGTATTTGAAGCTAATCTTTCTACTTCGCATTGATTTGAAGCTACATCATGTGTATCACATGGATTTTGAAGGTTACTCGTTTGTTTCGCATCCAGTTGAAGCTATATCACTTATACCCCAAGTGTTTGAAGCTAAACCATTTATTTCGCATGGATTTGAAGCTAAGCATTCTACTTCGCAATGATTTGAAGCTAAATCATTTGTTTCGCAAGGATTTTAATCTAAGCCTTGTCCTTCGAATTGATTTGAGTCTAAATCATGTGTTTTGTATGGATTTGAAGCTAAACCTTCTACATCGCATTGATTTGAAGCTAAACCTTCTACATTCTATTGATTTGAAGCTAAACCTTCTACCTCTTGTTGATTTGAAGCTTTAACCTTCTACATCGCATTGATTTGCAGCTAAACCATGTGTTTCGCATGGATTTGAAGCTAAACCTTCTACATCGCATTGATTTGAAGCGAAACCTTCTACATCTTATTGATTTGAAGCTAAATCATGTGTTTCGCATGGAATTTGAAGCTGAACCTTCTACATCGCATTGATTTGCAGCTAAATCATGTGTTTCGCATGGATTTGAAGCTAACTCGTTCGTATCGCCTCCATTTGAAACTATATCACTTATATCCCAAGTATTTGAATCTAAATCATATGTGCCGCATGGATTTGAAGCTGAACCTACTACATCGCATTGATTTGTACCTAAACCTTCTACATTCTATTGATTTGAAGCTAAACCTTCTACCTCTTATTGATTTGAAGCTAAACCTTCTACATCGCATTGATTTGAAGATAAATCGTGTGTTTCGAATGGAATTGAAGCTAACTCGTTCGTTTCGCCTCCATTTGAAACTATATCACTTAAATCGCAAGTATTTGAAGCTAAATCATATGTGCCGCATGGATTTGAAGCTGAACCTTCTACATCGCATTGATTTGAAGATGAGTCATGTGTTTCGCATGGATTTGAAGCTAACTCGTTTGTGTCGTATGCAGTTGAAGCTAAATCATGTATATCACAAGTATTTGAACCTAAACCATTTGATTCGCATGGGATTTGATGCTAAGCCTTCTACTTCACACTGACTTGAAGCTTAATCATGCCTTTCGCATGGATTTGAAGCTAACTCGTTTGTTTCGCACGCAGTTGAAGCTGATTCATGTATATCACAAGTATTTGAAGCCAAACCTTTTGTTTCGCATGGAGTTAAAGCTAAGTCTTCTACTTCGTTTTCATTTGAAGCTAAATCGTGTGATTCGCATGGATTTGAAGCTAACTCGTTTGTTTCGCACGCAGTTGAAGCTGATTCATGTATATCACAAGTATTTGAAGCCAAACCTTTTGTTTCGCATGGAGTTAAAGCTAAGTCTTCTACTTCGTTTTCATTTGAAGCTAAATCGTGTGATTCGCATGGATTTGAAGCTAACTCGTTTGTTTCGCATGCAGCTGAAGCTATATCACCTATATCCGAGGTGTTTGAAGCTCAATCGTTTGTTCCGCATGGATTTGAAGCTAATCCTTCTACTTCGCATTGATTTGAAGCTACATCATGTGTATGGCATGGATTTGAAGCTAACTCGATTGTTTCCCCAGCATTTGAAGCTATATCAACTATATCGCAAGTATCAGATGCTAAATCATTTTTATCGCTTGGATTTGAAGCTAAACCTTCTACATGCATTGATTCGCAGCTTAATCATTTGTTTCGCATGGATTTGAAGCTGAACCTTCTACATCGCATTGATTTGCAGCTAAATCATGTGTTTCGCATGGAGTTGAAGCTAACCCGTTGTTTCGTCTGCATTTGAAGCTATATCACTTATATCGCAAGCATCTTAAGCTAAATCAATTGTTTCGCATGGATTTGAAGCTAAACCTTCTACATCGAAAAGATTTGAAGCTAAATTATGTGTTTCGCATGGATTTGAAGCTAACTCGTTCGTTGCGCATACAGTTAAATCTAAATTACGTATATCACAAGAATTTGTAGCTAAACCATTTGTTTCGCATGGATTTGAATCTAAGCCTTGTACTTCGAGTTGATTTGACGCTAAATCATGTGTTTCGCATGGATTTGAAGCTAAACCTTCTACATCGCATGGATTTGAAACCAAATCTTCTACATCGCATTGATTTGAAGCTACATTATATTTTTCGCTTGGATTTGAAGCTAAATCTTCTACATCGCATTGATTTGAAGCTTAATCATGTGTTTTGCATGGATTTGATACTAACTCGTTTGTTTCCCCTGCATTCGAAGCTATATCACTTATATCGCAAGTATCTGCCGCTAAATCATTTGTGTCGCATGGATTTGAAGCTAAACCTTCTACATCGCATTGATTTGCAGCTTAATCATGTGCATTGCATGGATTTGAACCTAACTCGTTCCTTTCCCCTGCATTTGAAGCTATATCACTTATATAACAAGTATCTGATGCTAAATCATTTGTTTCGCATGGATTTGAAGCTAAACCTTCTACATCGCATTGATTTGAAGCTAAATTATGTGTTTCGCATGGATTTGATGCTAACTCGTTTGTTTCGCATTCATTTGAAGCTATATCACTTATATCGCATGTATCTGATGATAAATCATTTGTGTCGCATGGATTTGAAGCTAAACCTTTTACATCGCATTGATTTGAAGCTTAATCATGTGTTTTGCATGGATTTGATACTAACTCGTTTGTTTCCCCTGCATTCGAAGCTATATCACTTATATCGCAAGTATCTGCCGCTAAATCATTTGTGTCGCATAGATTTGAAGCTAAACCTTCTACATCGCATTGATTTGAAGCTAAACCTGAAACACCTTATTGATTTGAAGCTAAATAATGTGTTTCGCATGGAGTTGAAGCTAACCCGCTTGTTTCGTCAGCATTTGATGCTATATCACTTATATCGCAAGCATCTGAAGCTAAATCATTTGTTTCCCATGGATTTGAAACTAAACCTTCTTTATCGCATTGATTTGCAGCTAAATCATGTGTTTTGCATTGATTTGAAGCTAACTCGTTCGTTGCGCATACAGTTAAATCTAAATTACGTATATCACAAGTATATGTAGCTAAACCATTTGTTTCGCATGGATTTGAATCTAAGCCTTGTACTTCGAGTTGATTTGAAGCTAAATCATGTGTTTCGCATGGATTTGAAGCTACATCTTCTACATCGCATTGATTTGAAGCTAAATTATGTTTTTCGCTTGGATTTGACGCTAAATCTTCTACATCGCATTTATTTGCAGTTAAATCACGTGTTTCGCATGGATTTGAAGCTAACTCGTTCGTTGCGCATGCAGTTAAATCTAAATTACGTATATCACAAGTATTTGTAGCTAAACCATTTGTTTTGCATGGATTTGAATCTAAGCCTTGTACTTCGAGTTGATTTGAAGCTAAATCATGTGTTTCGCATGGATTTGAAGCTAAACCTTGTACATCGCATTGATTTGAAGCTTATTCGTTTGTTTTGCATGGATTTGAATCTAACTCGTTTGTTTCCCCTGCATTTGTAGCTATATCAATTATATCGCAATTATCAGACGCTAAATCATTTTTTTCGCATGGATTTGAAGCTAAACCTTCTACATCGCATTGATTTGCAGCTTAATCATGTGCATTGCATGGATTTGAAGCTAACTCGTTTGTTTCCCCTGCATTTGAAGCTATATCACTTATATAACAAGTATCTGATGCTAAATCATTTGTTTCGCATGGACTTGAAGCTAAACCTTCTACATCGCATTGATTTGAAGCTAAATTATGTGTTTCGCATGGATTTGAAGCTAAACCTTCTACATCGTATTGATTTGCAGCTAAATCATGTGTTTCGCATGGATTTGAAGCTAAACCTTCTACATCGCATGTATTTGAAGCCAAATCTTCTACATCGCATTGATTTGAAGCTACATTATGTTTTTCGCTTGGATTTGAAGCTAAATCTTCTACATCGCATTGATTTGAAGCTTAATCATGTGTTTTGCATGGATTTGATACTAACTCGTTTGTTTCCCCTGCATTCGAAGCTATATCACTTATATCGCAAGTATCTGCCGCTAAATCATTTGTGTCGCATGGATTTGAAGCTAAACCTTCTACATCGCATTGATTTGCAGCTTAATCATGTGCATTGCATGGATTTGAACCTAACTCGTTTGTTTCCCCTGCATTTGAAGCCATATCACTTATATAACAAGTATCTGATGCTAAATCATTTGTTTCGCATGGATTTGAAGCTAAACCTTCTACATCGCATTGATTTGAAGCTAAATTATGTGTTTCGCATGGATTTGATGCTAACTCGTTTGTTTCGCATTCATTTGAAGCTATATCACTTATATCGCATGTATCTGATGATAAATCATTTGTGTCGCATGGATTTGAAGCTAAACCTTTTACATCGCATTGATTTGAAGCTTAATCATGTGTTTTGCATGGGTTTGATACTAACTCGTTTGTTTCCCCTGCATTCGAAGCTATATCAATTATATCGCAAGTATCTGCCGCTAAATCATTTGTGTCGCATGGATTTGAAGCTAACTCGTTTGTTTTTCCAGCATTTAAGCTAAATCATGTATATCACAAGTATTTGAAGCTAAACCATTTGTTTCGCATGGTTTCGAAGATAAGCCTTCTACGTCGCATTGATTTGGAGCTAAATCGTGTGATTCGTATGGATTTGAAGCTAAGTCGTTTGTTTCACCTGCATTTGAAGCTATATCACTTATATTCGCAAGCATTTGAAGCTAAACCATTCGATTCGCATGGATTTGTAGTTAAGCCTTCTACTTCGCATGAATTTGAAGCTAAATCATGTGTTTCTCTCGGATTTGAAGCTAACTCATTTGTTTCGCATGCAGTTGAAGCTAAATTATGTTTATCACAAGTATCTGAATCTAAACCATCTGTTTCGTAATAATATGAATTTATGAAGCTTAACCAAGTGATTCGCAAGAATTTGAAGCTAAATCATGTGTTTTGCATGGATTTGAATCTAACTTGTTTGTTTCGGCTGCATTTGAAGCTATATCATTTATATCGCAATCATTTGAAGCTAAATCATTTGTGTCGCATGGATTTAAAGCTAAGCCTTCTACTTCGCATTGATTTGAAGGTAAATCACGTGTTTCGCATGGATTTGAAGCTAACTCGTTTGTTTTTCCAGCATTTGAAGCTAAATCATGTATATCACAAGTATTTGAAGCTAAACCATTTGTTTCGCATGGTTTCGAAGATAAGCCATCTACGTCGCATTGATTTGGAGCTAAGTCGTGTGATTCGTATGGATTTGAAGATAAGTCGTTTGCTTCGCCTGCATTTGAAGATAAATCATGTATATCACATGAATTTGAATCTAAACTATTTGATTCGCATGGATTTGAAGCTAAGCCCTCTTCTTCGCATTGATTTGAGACTAAATCATGTGTTTCGCTTAGACTTGAAGCTAACTCGTTTGTTTCGAATGCAGTTGAAGCTAAATCATGTATATCACAAGTATTTGAAGCTAAACCATTTGTTTCTCATGTATTGGAAGATAATCCTTCTACTTCGCATGGATTTGAAGCTAACTCGATAGTTTCGCATGCAGTTGAAGCTATACTACTTATATTCGCAAGTACTTTAAGCTAATCCATTTGTTTCGCTTGGATTTGAAGCTAAACCTTCCACTTCGCATTGATTTGAAACTAAATCATGTATTTCGTTTGGATTTGGAGCTAACTCGTTTGTTTCGCATGCAGTTGAAGCTAAATCATGTATATCACAACTATTTGAAGCTAAAGCATTTGTTTCGCTTGGATTCGAAGATAAGCCTTCCACTTCGCATTTATTTGAACTAAATCATGTATTTCGCATGGATTTGAATCTAACTCGATTGTTTCGCGTGCATTTGAAGCTATATCACATATATCGCAATTCCAGAGATAAATCATTTGGTTCTGATGTATTTGGAGCTAAGCCTTCTACTTCGCATTCATTTGAAGCTAAATCATGTGTTTCGCATGGATTACAAGATAACTCGTTTGTTTCGCATGGAGTTCAAGCTAAATCATGTATATCACAAGTATTTGATGCTAAACCATTTGTTTCTCATGGATCTGAAGCTAAGGCTTCTACTTTGCATTGATTTGAAGCTATATCATGTGTTTCGTTTGATTTGAACCTAACTCGTTTGTTTCGCATGCCGGTGAAGCTAAATAATGTATAAAACAAGTATTTGAAGCTAAATCCTTCTACTTCGCATGGATTTGAATCTAAATCATGTATTTTGCATGGATTTGTAGCTAACTCGTTTGTTTCGCATGAAGTTGAAGCTAAATCATGTATATCGCAAGTATTTGAAGCTAAACCATTTGTTTCGCATTGATTTGAAACTAAGCCTTCTACTTCGTATTGACGTGAAGCTAAGTCATGTGTTTCTCATGGATTTGAAACTATCTCGTTTGTTTCGCCTGCATTAGAAGCTATATCACTTATATCGCAAGTATTTGAAGCTAAATCATTTGTTTCGCGCGGAATTGAAGTTAGACCTTCTACATCGCATTGTTTTGAAGCCAGATCATGTGTTTCGCTTGGATTTGAAGCTAAATCATGTGTATTCGCATGGATTTTGAAGCTAACTCGTTTGTTTCGCCTGCATTTGAAGCTAAATCATGTCTTTCGCATGGATTTGAAGCGAACTCGTTTGTGTCGCCTGCATTTGAAGCTATATCACTTATATCGCAAGTATTTGAAGCTAAATCATTTGTTTCGCGCGGGATTGATGCCAGACCTTCTACATCGCATTGATTTTAAGATAGATCATGTGTTTCGCTTGGATTTGAAGCCAAATCATGTGTTTCGCATGGATTTGAAGGTAACTGGTTTGTTGCCCGTGCATTTGAAGCTATATCATTTATATCGCAAGTATTTGAAGCTAAATCATTTGTTTCGCGCGGAATTGATGCTAGACCTTCTACATCGCATTGATTTGATGATAGATCATGTGTTTCGCTTGGATTTGAAGCCAAATCATGTGTTTCGCATGGATTTGGAGATAACTGGTTTGTTGCCCATGCATTTGAAGCTATATCATTTATATCGCAAGTATCTGTAGCTAAATCATTTGTTTCTCATGGATTTGAAGTCAAACCATCTACATCGCATTGATTTGAAGCTAAATCAATCGTTTGGCTTGGATTTGAAGCTAACTCGTTTGTTCGGCATTCAGATGAATCTGATTCATGTATATCACAAGTACTTGAAGCTAAACCAATAGTGTCGCATGGATTTGAAGCTAAGCATTCTACTTCGCATTGATTTGAAGCTAAATTATGTGTTCCGTTTGGATTTGAAGCTAACTCGTTTGTTTCGGATGGAGTTGAAGCTAAATTATGTAAATCACAAGTATTTGAAGCTAAACCATTTCATTCGCATGGATTTGTAGCTAAGACTTCTACTTCGCATTGATTTGAAGATAAATCATGTGTATTCGCATGGATTTTGAAGCTAACTCGTGTGTTCGGCATTCAGTTGAATCTGATTCATGTATATCACAAGTATTTGAAGCTAAACCAATAGTGTCGCATGGATTTGAAGCTATGCCTTCGTCTTCGCATTGATTTGAAGCTAAATTATGTGTTTCGCTTGGATTTGAAGCTAACTCGTTTGTTTCGGTTGGAGTTGAAGCTAAATCATGTAAATCACAAGTATTTGAAGACAAACCATTTGATTCGCATGGATTAGCAGCTAAGACTTCTACTTCGCATTGATTTGAAGATAAATCATGTGTATTCGCATGGATTTTGAAGCTAACTCGTTTGTTTCGCCTGCATTTGAAGCTAAATCATGTCTTTTGCATGGATTTGAAGCGAACTCGTTTGTTTCGGATGTAGTTGAAGCTATATCACTTATATCGCAAGTATTTGAATCTAAATCATTTGTTTCGCGCGGAATTGAAGCTAGACCTTCTACATCGCATTGATTTGAAGCTAGATCATGTGTTTCGCTTGGATTTGAAGCCAAATCATGTCTTTCGCATGGATTTGAAGATAACTCATTTGTTTCCCCTGCATTTGAAGCTATATCATTTATATCGCAAGTATCTGTAGCTAAATCATTTGTTTCTCATGGATTTGAAGCTAACTCGTTTGTTTCGCATGCAGTTGATGCTAAATCATGTATATCGCAAGTATCTGAACCTAAATCATTTGTTTCGCTCGAATTTGTATCTATTCCATGTGTTTCGCTTGAATTTTAAGCTAAATCATGTGCTTCGCATGGAATTGAAGCTAACTGGTTTGATTCGCCTTCATTTGAAGCTATATCACTTATATAGCAAGTATCTGATGCTAAATTATTTGTTTCGCATGGATTGGAAGCTAAACCTTCTTCATCGCATTGTTTTGCAGCTAAATCATGTGTTTCGCATGGATTTGAAGCTAAACCTTCTACATCGCATTGATTTGCAGCTAAATCATTTGATTCGCACGGATTTGAAGCTACCTCGTTTGCTTCGCCTGCATTTGGAGCTATTTCACATATATCGCATGTATCTCAAGCTAAATCATTGTTGTCGCATGCAGTTGAAGCTGAACCTTCTACATTACATCGATTTGAAGCTTAATCATGTGTTTTGCATGAATTTGATGATAACTCGATTGTGTCGTCTGCATTTGAAGCTGTTTCAATAATATCTCAAGAATTCGAAGCTAAATCAGTTGTGTCGCATGGATTTGAAGCTAAGACTTCTACTTCGCGTTGATATGAAGCTAAATCTTGTACTTCGCTTGAATTTGAAGCTAACTCGTTTGTGTTGACTGTATTTGAAGCTACTTCATTTATATCGCAAGTATTTGAAGCCGAACCATTTATTTTGCATGGATTTGAAGCTAATCCTTCTACTAGGAATTGATTTGAAACTAAATCAAATCTTGTGTTTCGCTTGGATTTGAAGCTAGCTCGTTTGTGTTGACTGTATTTGAAGCTACTTCATTTTTATCGCAAGTATTTGAAGCTGAACCATTTGTTTTGCATGGATTTGAAGCAAACCCGTTTGTTTCGACTTCATGTGCAGCTATATCACTAATATCGAGAGTATTTGAAGCTAAATCATTTGTTTCGCACGGATGTGAACCTAACTCGTTTGTTTTGTCTGCATTTGAAACTGTTTCAATTATATTGCAAGTATTTGAAGCTAGCTCGTTTGTTTCGCATGCATTTGAAGCTGTGTCCTTACAATCGCAAGTATTTGTAGCTAAATCATTCGTTTCGCATGGATTTGAGCTAAACCCTCTACTTCGCATTGATTTGAAGCTAAATCATGTGTTTCGCTTGGATTTGAAGCTAACTCGTTTGTTTCGCCTGCATTTGAAGCTATATCACTTATGTTTGCAAGTATTTGAAGCTAAATCTTCTGTTCCGCATGATATTGAAGCTAAGCTCTCTACTTCGTATTGATTTGAAGCTAAATCATGTGTTTCGCATGGATTTGAAGCTAGCCCGTTTGTTTCGCCTGCATTGGAAGCTATATCACTTATATTCTCTAGTATTTGAAGCTAAATCTTTTGTTTCGCATGGATTTGAAGCTAAGCCTTCCACTAAGAATTTACTTGAAACTAAATCACTTGTTTCGCATGGATTTGAAGCCAATTCGTGTGTTTCGTCTGCATTTGGAGCTGTATCCCTTATATTCGCAAGTATTTGAAGCTCAATCACTTGTTTCGCATGGATTTGAAGCTAAGCCCACTACTTCGCATTGATTTGAAACTAAATCATGTGATTCGCATCGATTTGAAGTAATCTCCTTTGTTTCGCCTGCATATGAAGCTATATCACTTAAATCGCACGTATTTGATGTAGATCATTTGTTTCGCATGGATTCGAAGCTTATTCTTCTATATCGCATTGATTTGAAGATAAATCATGTTTTTCGCATGGATTTGAAGCTAACTCGTTTGTTTCGCCTGCATTTGAAGATACGTCATTAATATCGGAAGTACTTGAATGTAAATCTTTTATTTCGCATGAATTTAATGCTGTGTTTCATCATTAATCATGAGTTTCGCATGGATTAGAAGCTAACTGGTTTGTTTCGCCTGCATTTGAAGCTATATCATTTATATCGCAAGTATTTGAAGCTAAATGATTTGTGTCGCATGGATTTGAAGCTACGCCTTTTACTTCGCATTGATTTGAAGCTGAATCATGTGTTTCGCTTGGATTTTAAGCTAACATGTTTGTTTCACATGCAGTTGAAGCTAAATCATGTATATCACAAGTATTTGGAGCTGAACCATTCGTTTCGCATGAATATTAAGCTAAACTATGTGTTTCGCATGCAGTTGAAGCTAAATCATGTATTTTACAAGTATTTGAAACCGAACCATTTGATTCGCATGGATTTGAAGCTGAGCCTTCTACTTCGCACTGATTTGAAGCTAAAACATTTGTCTCGCTGGATTTGAAGCTAAGCCTTCTACTTCGAATTGATTTCAAGCTAAATCATGTATTTCGCATGGATCTGAAGCTAACTCGTTTGTTTCGCCAGCATTTTAAGCAATATCACTTATATTCGCAAGTATTTGCAGCTAAATCATGTGTTTCGCATGGACTTGAAGCTAACTCGTTTGTTTCGCATGCAGATGAAGCTATATCACCTATATCCGATGTGTTTGAAGCTCAATCGTTTATTCCGCATGGATTTGAAGCTAATCCTTCTATTTCGCATTGATTTGAAGCTACATCATGTGCATCGCATGAATTTTGAAGCTAACTCGTTTGTTTCGCATGCAGCTGAAGCTATATCACCTATATCCGTAGTGTTTGAAGCTCAATCGTTTGTTCCGCATGGATTTGAAGCTAATCCTTCTACTTCGCATTGATTTGAAGCTACATCATGTGCATCGCATGGATTTTGAAGCTAACTCGTTTGATTCGTCTGCATTTGAAGCTATATCAATTATATCCCAAGTGTTTGAATTTAAATCGTTTGTATCGCATGGATTTGAAGCTAAACCTTCTACATCGCATTGATTTGAAGCTTAATCATGTGTTTTGCATGGATTTGAAGCTAACTCGCGTTTGTTTCCCCTGCATTTGAAGCTATATCACTTATGTCGCAAGTATCTGACGCTAAATCATTTGTGTCGCATGGATTTGAAGCTAAAACTTCTACATCGCATTGATTTGAAGCTTAATCATGTGTTTTGCTTGGATTTGAAGGTAACTCGTTTGTTTCCCCTGCATTTGAAGCTATATCACTTATATCGCAAGTATCTGACGCTAAATCATTTGTGTCGCATGGAATTGAAGCTAAACCTTCTACATCGCATTGATTTGAAGCTAAACCTTCTACATCGCATTGATTTGAAGCTAAACCTTCTACATCGCATTGATTTGAAGCTAAATTATGTGTTTCGCATGGATTTGAAGCTAAGCCTTCTACTTCGCATTGATTTGAAGCTAAATCATGTGTTTCGCGTGTATTTGAAGGTAACTCGTTTGTTTCGCATGCAATTGAAACTAAATCATGTCTTTCACAAGTATTTGAAGATGAACCATCTGAATCGCATGGATTTGACCCTGAGGATTCTACTTCGCACTGATTTGCACCTATATAATGTGTCTCGCATGGATTTGAAGCTAATTCGCGTGTTTGGCATGGATTTGAAGCTAAACCTTCTATATCGCATTGATTTGCAGCTGAATCATGTGTTTCGCATGGATTTGAAGCTAACTCGTTCGTTTCGCCTGCATTTGAAACTATTTCACATATATCGCAAGTATTTGAAGCTAAATCATGTGTTTCGCTTGGATTTGAAGCTATCTCGTTTGTTCCTCCAGCTGTTGAAGCTATATCACATATATAGCAAGTATTTGAAGCTAAATCATATGTGTCCCATGGATTTGAAGCTGAACCTTCTACATCGCATTGATTTGAAGCTAAATCTTGTGTATCGCATGGATTTGAAGCTAAACCTTCTACATCACATTGATTTGCAGCTAAATCATGTGTTTCGCATGGATTTGAAGCTAACTCGTTCGTTTTTCCTGCAGTTGAATCCACTTCACTTATACCCCAAGTGTTTGAAGCTAAATCATTTGTTTCGCATGGATTTGAATCTAAGCCTTGTCCTTCGAATTGATTGAAGCTAAATCATGTGTTTCGTATGGATTTGAAGCTAAACCTTCTACATCACATTGATTTGAAGCTAAATCATGTGTTTCGCTTGGATTTGAAGCTAACTCATTTGTTTCGCATGCGGTTGTAGCTAAATAATGTATATCACAAGTATTTGTAGCTAAACCATTTGTTCCGCACTGATTTGAAGCTAATCCTTCTACTTCGCATTGATTTGCAACTTAATCATGTGTTTTGCATGGATTTAAAGCTAACTCGTTTGTTTCGCATGCGGTTGTAGCTAAATAATGTATATCACAAGTATTTGTAGCTAAACCATTTGTTTCGCATGGATTTGAAGCTAAACCTTCTACTTCGCATATATTTGAAGCTAAATCATTTGTTTCGCATGGAATTGAAGCTACCTCGTTTGTTCCTCCAGCTTTTGAAGCTATATCACTTATATCACAAGTATTTGAAGCTAAATCATATGTGTCGCATGGATTTGAAGCTGAACCTTCCACATCGCATTGATTTGAAGCTAAATCTTCTGTATCGCATGGATTTGAAGCTAAACCTTCTACATCGCATTGATTGGAATCTAAATCATGTGTTTCGCATGGATTTGAAGCTAACTCGTTTGTTTCGCATGCGGTTGTAGCTAAATAATATATATCACAAGTATTTGTAGCTAAACCATTTGTTTCGCATGGATTTGAACCTAAGCCTTCTACTTCGCATTGATTTGAAGCTAAATCATTTGTTTCGCATGATATTGAAGCTACCTCGTTTGTTCCTCCTGCTTTTGAAGCTATATCACTTATATCGCAAGTATTGGAAGCTAAATCATGTGTTTCGCTTGGATTTGAAGCTACCTCGTTTGTTCCTCCAGCTGTTGAAGCTATATCACATATATCGCAAGTATTTGAAGCTAAATCATATGTGTCCCATGGATTTGAAGCGAAACCTTCTACATCTTATTGATTTGAAGCTAAATCATGTGTTCGCATGGATTTGAAGCTAACTCGTTCGTTGCGCATGCAGTTAAATCTAAATAACGTATATCACAAGTATTTGTATCTAAACCATTTCTTTTGAATTTATTTGAACCTAAGCCTTGTACTTCGAGTTGATTTGAAGCTAAATCATGTGTTTCGCATGGAATTTGAAGCTAAACCTTCTACATCGCATTGATTTGCAGCGAAACCATGTGTTTCGCATGGACTTGAAGCTAACTCGTTTGTTTCGCAAGCAGTTGTAGCTAAATAATGTATATCACAAGTATTTGTACTTAAACCATTTGTTTCGCATGGATTTGAAGCTAAACTTTCTAGATCGCATTGATTTGAATCTAAATCATGTGTTTCGCATGGATTTGAAGCTAACTCGTTTGTTTCGCATGCGGTTTGTAGCTAAATAATGTTTACCACAAGTATTTGTAGCTAAACCATTTGTTTCGCATGGATTTGAAGCTAAGCCTTCTACTTCGAATTGATTTGAAGCTAAATCATTTGTTTTGCATGGAATTGAAGCTGCCTCGTTTGTTCTCCTGCTTTTGAAGCTATATCACTTATATCGCAAGTATTTGAAGCTAAATCATATGTGTCGCATGGATTTGAAGCTGAACCTTCTAGATCGCATTGATTTGAAGCTAAATCTTGCGTATCGCATGGATTTGAAGCTAAGCCTTCTACTTCGCATTGATTTGAAGCTAAATCGTGTGTTTCGCATGGATTTGAATCTAACTCGTTCGATGCGCATGCAGTTAAGTCTAAATAACGTATATCACAAGTATTTGAAGCTAAACCATTTGTTTCGCATGGATTTGAAGCTAAACCTTCTACATCGTATTGATTTGCAGCTAAATCATGTGTTTCGCATGGATTTGAAACTAACTCGTTTGATTAGTCTGCATTTGAAGCTATATCACCTATATCCGAAGTGTTTGAAGTTCAATCGTTTGTTCCGCATGTATTTGAAGCTAATCTTTCTACTTCGCATTGATTTGAAGCTACATCATGTGTATCACATGGATTTTGAAGGTTACTCGTTTGTTTCGCATCCAGTTGAAGCTATATCACTTATACCCCAAGTGTTTGAAGCTAAACCATTTATTTCGCATGGATTTGAAGCTCAGCATTCTACTTCGCAATGATTTGAAGCTAAATCATTTGTTTCGCAAGGATTTTAATCTAAGCCTTGTCCTCCGAATTGATTTGAGTCTAAATCATGTGTTTTGTATGGATTTGAAGCTAAACCTTCTACATCGCATTGATTTGAAGCTAAACCTTCTACATTCTATTGATTTGAAGTTAAACCTTCTACCTCTTGTTGATTTGAAGCTTTAACCTTCTACATCGCATTGATTTGCAGCTAAACCATGTGTTTCGCATGGATTTGAAGCTAAACCTTCTACATCGCATTGATTTGAAGCGAAACCTGCTACATCTTATTGATTTGAAGCTAAATCATGTGTTTCGCATGGAATTTGAAGCTGAACCTTCTACATCGCATTGATTTGCAGCTAAATCATGTGTTTCGCATGGATTTGAAGCTAACTCGTTCGTATCGCCTCCATTTGAAACTATATCACTTATATCCCAAGTATTTGAATCTAAATCATATGTGCCGCATGGATTTGAAGCTGAACCTACTACATCGCATTGATTTGTACCTGAACCTTCTACATTCTATTGATTTGAAGCTAAACCTTCTACCTCTTATTGATTTGAAGCTAAACCTTCTACATCGCATTGATTTGAAGATAAATCGTGTGTTTCGAATGGAATTGAAGCTAACTCGTTCGTTTCGCCTCCATTTGAAACTATATCACTTAAATCGCAAGTATTTGAAGCTAAATCATATGTGCCGCATGGATTTGAAGCTGAACCTTCTACATCGCATTGATTTGAAGATGAGTCATGTGTTTCGCATGGATTTGAAGCTAACTCGTTTGTGTCGTATGCAGTTGAAGCTAAATCATGTATATCACAAGTATTTGAACCTAAACCATTTGATTCGCATGGGATTTGATGCTAAGCCTTCTACTTCACACTGACTTGAAGCTTAATCATGCCTTTCGCATGGATTTGAAGCTAACTCGTTTGTTTCGCACGCAGTTGAAGCTGATTCATGTATATCACAAGTATTTGAAGCCAAACCTTTTGTTTCGCATGGTGTTAAAGCTAAGTCTTCTACTTCGTTTTCATTTGAAGCTAAATCGTGTGATTCGCATGGATTTGAAGCTAACTCGTTTGTTTCGCACGCAGTTGAAGCTGATTCATGTATATCACAAGTATTTGAAGCCAAACCTTTTGTTTCGCATGGAGTTAAAGCTAAGTCTTCTACTTCGTTTTCATTTGAAGCTAAATCGTGTGATTCGCATGGATTTGAAGCTAACTCGTTTGTTTCGCATGCAGCTTAAGCTATATCACCTATATCCGAGGTGTTTGAAGCTCAATCGTTTGTTCCGCATGGATTTGAAGCTAATCCTTCTACTTCGCATTGATTTGAAGCTACATCATGTGTATGGCATGGATTTGAAGCTAACTCGATTGTTTCCCCAGCATTTGAAGCTATATCAACTATATCGCAAGTATCAGATGCTAAATCATTTTATCGCTTGGATTTGAAGCTAAACCTTCTACATGCATTGATTCGCAGCTTAATCATTTGTTTCGCATGGATTTGAAGCTGAACCTTCTACATCGCATTGATTTGCAGCTAAATCATGTGTTTCGCATGGAGTTGAAGCTAACCCGTTGTTTCGTCTGCATTTGAAGCTATATCACTTATATCGCAAGCATCTTAAGCTAAATCAATTGTTTCGCATGGATTTGAAGCTAAACCTTCTACATCGAAAAGATTTGAAGCTAAATTATGTGTTTCGCATGGATTTGAAGCTAACTCGTTCGTTGCGCATGCAGTTAAATCTAAATTACGTATATCACAAGAATTTGTAGCTAAACCATTTGTTTCGCATGGATTTGAATCTAAGCCTTGTACTTCGAGTTGATTTGACGCTAAATCATGTGTTTCGCATGGATTTGAAGCTAAACCTTCTACATCGCATGGATTTGAAACAAATCTTCTACATCGCATTGATTTGAAGCTACATTATATTTTTCGCTTGGATTTGAAGCTAAATCTTCTACATCGCATTGATTTGAAGCTTAATCATGTGTTTTGCATGGATTTGATACTAACTCGTTTGTTTCCCCTGCATTCGAAGCTATATCACTTATATCGCAAGTATCTGCCGCTAAATCATTTGTGTCGCATGGATTTGAAGCTAAACCTTCTACATCGCATTGATTTGCAGCTTAATCATGTGCATTGCATGGATTTGAACCTAACTCGTTTCTTTCCCTGCATTTGAAGCTATATCACTTATATAACAAGTATCTGATGCTAAATCATTTGTTTCGCATGGATTTGAAGCTAAACCTTCTACATCGCATTGATTTGAAGCTAAATTATGTGTTTCGCATGGATTTGATGCTAACTCGTTTGTTTCGCATTCATTTGAAGCTATATCACTTATATCGCATGTATCTGATGATAAATCATTTGTGTCGCATGGATTTGAAGCTAAACCTTTTACATCGCATTGATTTGAAGCTTAATCATGTGTTTTGCATGGATTTGATACTAACTCGTTTGTTTCCCCTGCATTCGAAGCTATATCACTTATATCGCAAGTATCTGCCGCTAAATCATTTGTGTCGCATAGATTTGAAGCTAAACCTTCTACATCGCATTGATTTGAAGCTAAACCTGAAACACCTTATTGATTTGAAGCTAATAATGTGTTTCGCATGGAGTTGAAGCTAACCCGCTTGTTTCGTCAGCATTTGATGCTATATCACTTATATCGCAAGCATCTGAAGCTAAATCATTTGTTTCCCATGGATTTGAAACTAAACCTTCTTTATCGCATTGATTTGCAGCTAAATCATGTGTTTTGCATTGATTTGAAGCTAACTCGTTCGTTGCGCATACAGTTAAATCTAAATTACGTATATCACAAGTATATGTAGCTAAACCATTTGTTTCGCATGGATTTGAATCTAAGCCTTGTACTTCGAGTTGATTTGAAGCTAAATCATGTGTTTCGCATGGATTTGAAGCTACATCTTCTACATCGCATTGATTTGAAGCTAAATTATGTTTTTCGCTTGGATTTGACGCTAAATCTTCTACATCGCATTTATTTGCAGTTAAATCACGTGTTTCGCATGGATTTGAAGCTAACTCGTTCGTTGCGCATGCAGTTAAATCTAAATTACGTATATCACAAGTATTTGTAGCTAAACCATTTGTTTTGCATGGATTTGAATCTAAGCCTTGTACTTCGAGTTGATTTGAAGCTAAATCATGTGTTTCGCATGGATTTGAAGCTAAACCTTGTACATCGCATTGATTTGAAGCTTATTCGTGTGTTTTGCATGGATTTGAATCTAACTCGTTTGTTTCCCCTGCATTTGTAGCTATATCAATTATATCGCAATTATCAGACGCTAAATCATTTTTTTCGCATGGATTTGAAGCTAAACCTTCTACATCGCATTGATTTGCAGCTTAATCATGTGCATTGCATGGATTTGAAGCTAACTCGTTTGTTTCCCCTGCATTTGAAGCTATATCACTTATATAACAAGTATCTGATGCTAAATCATTTGTTTCGCATGGACTTGAAGCTAAACCTTCTACATCGCATTGATTGAAGCAAAATTATGTGTTTCGCATGGATTTGAAGCTAAACCTTCTACATCGTATTGATTTGCAGCTAAATCATGTGTTTCGCATGGATTTGAAGCTAAACCTTCTACATCGCATGTATTTGAAGCCAAATCTTCTACATCGCATTGATTTGAAGCTACATTATGTTTTTCGCTTGGATTTGAAGCTAAATCTTCTACATCGCATTGATTTGAAGCTTAATCATGTGTTTTGCATGGATTTGATACTAACTCGTTTGTTTCCCCTGCATTCGAAGCTATATCACTTATATCGCAAGTATCTGCCGCTAAATCATTTGTGTCGCATGGATTTGAAGCTAAACCTTCTACATCGCATTGATTTGCAGCTTAATCATGTGCATTGCATGGATTTGAACCTAACTCGTTTGTTTCCCCTGCATTTGAAGCATATCACTTATATAACAAGTATCTGATGCTAAATCATTTGTTTCGCATGGATTTGAAGCTAAACCTTCTACATCGCATTGATTTGAAGCTAAATTATGTGTTTCGCATGGATTTGATGCTAACTCGTTTGTTTCGCATTCATTTGAAGCTATATCACTTATATCGCATGTATCTGATGATAAATCATTTGTGTCGCATGGATTTGAAGCTAAACCTTTTACATCGCATTGATTTGAAGCTTAATCATGTGTTTTGCATGGGTTTGATACTAACTCGTTTGTTTCCCCTGCATTCGAAGCTATATCAATTATATCGCAAGTATCTGCCGCTAAATCATTTGTGTCGCATAGATTTGAAGCTAAACCTTCTACATCGCATTGATTTGAAGCTAAACCTGAAACACCTTATTGATTTGAAGCTAAATAATGTGTTTCGCATGGAGTTGAAGCTAACCCGCTTGTTTCGTCAGCATTTGATGCTATATCACTTATATCGCAAGCATCTGAAGCTAAATCATTTGTTTCCCATGGATTTGAAACTAAACCTTCTTTATCGCATTGATTTGCAGCTAAATCATGTGTTTTGCATTGATTTGAAGCTAACTCGTTCGTTGCGCATACAGTTAAATCTAAATTACGTATATCACAAGTATATGTAGCTAAACCATTTGTTTCGCATGGATTTGAATCTAAGCCTTGTACTTCGAGTTGATTTGAAGCTAAATCATGTGTTTCGCATGGATTTGAAGCTACATCTTCTACATCGCATTGATTTGAAGCTAAATTATGTTTTTCGCTTGGATTTGACGCTAAATCTTCTACATCGCATTTATTTGCAGTTAAATCACGTGTTTCGCATGGATTTGAAGCTAACTCGTTCGTTGCGCATGCAGTTAAATCTAAATTACGTATATCACAAGTATTTGTAGCTAAACCATTTGTTTTGCATGGATTTGAATCTAAGCCTTGTACTTCGAGTTGATTTGAAGCTAAATCATGTGTTTCGCATGGATTTGAAGCTAAACCTTGTACATCGCATTGATTTGAAGCTTATTCGTGTGTTTTGCATGGATTTGAATCTAACTCGTTTGTTTCCCCTGCATTTGTAGCTATATCAATTATATCGCAATTATCAGACGCTAAATCATTTTTTTCGCATGGATTTGAAGCTAAACCT